>NC_090021.1:137928089-138229056 GCF_037176765.1 Anolis sagrei | reverse complement strand
CAACATTACTCTCACAAAGGATTGAATCAGAAGAAACCACTTAAAAGGCCTCAATTCCTCCCATGACATCAGTTTGCACACACTTGCTTTTCCTTTCCTTTTCTCTAAGCCACTGAGAAAATCTAGTCTGTCTTTGTTTAACATTTCGTCTCCTGAGTTCAAATTGACTTGATCTGGAAAAATAGTCATCTCTCACATCCCTCTCAGACTGCAACTTTATCAAATTCTCACGAGAAATGATATCATTTTCTCCAGTCCCCTGGGAATTGCCATGAGAATCCATCACAATACCCTCCAAGCCACTTCCATCCTTCCCTGGCTTCCCAGTCTCCATCCCAACATCCCCTTCCTCATCCTCTGAGTACTCAGGCTCTGACCAGGCTACAACAATGGGTAGATTTGCCCATTGTACACTGTTTGCTCTCCACTTTCAGCATGGAGCCCATTAGACGACACATAGGAACTTCTGCCTGGACTGCATGCAGAAAGAGGAGAGGAAGCAGCACATGCCACATGGGAACCTTCTCATGTTGCCTTACCAGTAATGAGGGAAAGAGAGGCAGAGACGTCCCCTCTACCCCATGGGCTGAGGGGTAAGTCAATTCATACGATGTGTTATGTGGATCAATTGGTTTTCCACACCTCCTGCAAGGAGCATATGGATTTGCCATGCATCATGGCAAATGCACCGGCCTTTAGGATGAGGTTACAAGACATCAATAGCACCAATGTCTGGCATCCTGCTCAAGATTTATGAGACTATAAACTAAACTGGGCTGATGGTCTCATAAATTTTGGCCACTCCTTTTTTGATAAAAGGTTGGGGGTGGGCAGATTTTAAAGCCATACTCCAGAATCCATGCTAGAATCCATGGATGCTGAATCTGTGGTCATGGAGGCCCAGTAATAATCTAGACAACTGTAAGGTCACAATTTTTCTGAGTGAACCATTGATAATTGTTCAATGGGGGCTGATATGTCTGATGTACTAGACTGGACATATTTCTTGTGTAGAAAATCATGTTCAACATGCAGTTCAATATCCAGATCACTGAGTACATCACTGACATATTGTCAAAAAATCCTCAAACACTGACACTTTTTTGACAATAGATAGATATATAGACAGACTTTTAAACATTACCATCCAAGATGTTACTCAAATATTCTTCATCAACATCACCAACATTTCCCACAGGGAAATCAGGGCAGATGGAAGCAACTGGTTTCAAGAACTGCATTCAAAATATTGACATGTTATTCCTTCTTTTGAAAGACACTATTTAAATTGATGCAGCAGGACACTGAAACAAAATACAAAATGCCTTTAAAAACATTACACTGTCTGTTGCATTTTTCCCAGTCTTTCTTGTAAAGGGGGTGGAATATTGAAGTCATTTTATTTTAAAATAAGTAATAATGATAGTTTTGTAATCCCATGTTATACCTACTGATTTTTATAAAATTTATTTGGGTCTGAGAAAGAAAAAAACAAAACGTTCAAACTCTTTTATTCCTCTCATAATGGTAGCCTAATGAGGGAAAGAAAATTGAACAGAGAAGACTCTCCTCTGTTTGGGCAGGTAGTGTATTTGTTGATTGAAATATTTTATCCCCCACCTTTTCACTATGAAGATTTTCAAATTGGATTGCAATAAATATTCAAAGCAGGACAAGAACAAAGCAAAGCATATGACCCCAAGTCTTCTAAAATGGAAGAACATTTTATAAACCCAGCACTACAGTGTAAAAGTGACCAAAGTCCATTCATATTGAAATTTATATGATTACAATGAGCTTAGCTATATATGATAATAATAGGGATGCCAAATTAATGTTCCTCATGAATGGAGTGTCAAGATCAGGTTGTCACTACAGGCATGTCCCTTTGTCCATTATGGTCTACCAGACTTCTAAAGGTAAAATACAAGGGTCATATTGAAAGCAATGGCTTTCATGTTATCATTCAGGTTACTAACAACATGAGACATAGGCAACAACATACATATGCAAAGTAATTCTGCCTACAGCATGCCTCCTCATCATGTGGGTTTTTTAAAGTCCTACTCAAAATAGTTTTCAGCAGTGATGATGTATTTGTACCACCTTTGAACTCACTTTTCTCACTTTTCCAATTTTAGCAATGCAGTTCTTCATTTTTTTCTGGACAAAATGAGCAAAAAGAATAAGCTAATAAAAGCTGTATACAATAGCACATCACACACCTGACAATAGCACATCACACACAATAAAGAAGCAAGGCACAAGGAGCTGGATGAAGCTGTGCCACAGTTTATTAACTCCTTACTACTGATCTGCAGAGGACTTAAGAAACATTGCAAGATGGTTGTGATGTGAGCAGGGTCTCCTTGGCTCTTTGCCACTTTGGTTTCTAGGGCAAACTTGTCATAGGCTGGGAGGGAATATGTAGAGCTTGCGAATATAAACAAGTCACAAATATTTAACTCCAGCTTGTGCATTTTAACTGCTTTAGGACTTCATTATTATATTTTTATGACCCATTTTTATATCTTGACTGAGACTTCATCACATAAAGCCGGTATTCTATGGCAGTCTCATGAGCAGAGATAACTAATACATACCACCACCTTGATTATTTCACCTGTTTACATTTGTGCAATAGAGCTGATTCACCAGTTCATGCTCCCATGATTGTATTTCCTCACATTCTCATAATTTTGCATGATGTAATTTTAATTTTTAAAGCAATTATACAGTTCTAGCAGAAATTAAGGGGGGAGGGAGGAAGCATTCCAAGTTATTGTAAAGTAAACAGAACAAAGCAAAAAACAACAACAACAACAACACCAGGTTTGGAATAGCAAGAGGAAAAGGGGGAGAGTGGGACAGGAGAAGATCATCCCTCTTGATGTATTTCAGTGCTATCATGCTGTCACAAAATCAGAAGAGCCCCAATGCACATAGTAGGTGACAGGAACATGGTAGGAGTGGTAGCTCCGGATGGGTTTTGCCCATCAATAACAGAGAATGAGGTAACCACAGGGAGGAGGCAGACTGACAATAGAATGCTCATGCAATAGGGATTATCAACAAAGATGACAGTCCTACTTCAATACTGGTTTGCCTCTCACATATGATAAAGTCCTTAATGAATTCTGGCCTCTATGTCTGGCTATAGAGATGTAGACAAATGTTTCCTCAATTCCCCCTATTATCCATCAGCACCAGAATAGTTGCTGGAAGAGGCTGCAGTAACTTAATAGTAGTTTGGGGATATTGACTGGACAGCTGTAGTGTAGTTCCATTTGCTACACTGGTATGATGATGGAAGTCCCCCTATTGTTTTATCCACACTCAGAGACTTGATGGTAAAGGCAGATGTTGGATAATATAAGAAAAAACTGCAAGTGAACACAGCCACATTGGGCAAACTTGCATATAAAACTCAGAAATATGTACAGAGAAGCATTCAGAATGATCACACAAAGCGATGCAGAAATGAGATGGGAGAGATTTACAGGGCTGGAGCAAGGCGAGAAAAAAGAAGAGGGAAACAAAAGGCAACAGTGAAATTCAACCTTGAGGTTTTTCTCTGTGTTCATCTACAAATTAAAATTAGAACAGATTAGGGTTACCCTCCTCACCACATCACCAAGTAATATGGTTCAAATATGACAGCCCTCCATTAGTTCAGAATGCCTGAGGCCTTGGCCCTGCCCAGTGCAAAGCACATGGCTTGTCATGTCTTCTCTCTAGCATCCCGAATGGTTGAATATATTATTTTGGAAACAAGCTAGTTTCATGCAGTATTAGAAGCTAAATAAGTCAAATTAAAACATTTTCTTCAATAAGTTGAGTCTGCTGTGATATTTAACAGCCTCACCTGGGTTGTGAGAATTATTCAGCTAATAATTTTAATACACCGGGATGCTGTTTTATTCGTGTGGTGTCTGGTTCTTTCCACCTGCCCATCTCCTCAGCATGATTGTCTCTCTACTTCTTTGTAGTTCCAGATACTAAGAACAGTCTCATTCCAACATGAAGGTTTTTGTTTAAATTCACCATGCTGCATATTCTTTCTTTAAATGGCATGGTACATGTACGCTGAATATTGGAAACATTTTTTGCTTTATCTCCTTCTAAAAATACTGGAAAGTATGCAAGAATCCCCATGAATTTCAATATGTCTTTCATCATGGTAGCTTCCTCTTCTATATGATGGTTCTTAGTCTGCCAAAGATTTGTTGCTCTTGTTATTGTCACTGTCATTAATATATTTTCCAGAAAACTTACAAGAAAAATTAAAATGAGAAGGAAAATAATGTTAGCAACCTATTCATCAGTTATGATGTTATCAGTCTGATTTGTGACAACACAAATCACTTTCACTGGTCATTATACTATCACAACAATGAAAAGTTCCCCCCAAACTATGCAGTCCCTCAAAGGCAGTCATTCTGAGTTGTCAGGGTGCATGCATGAACATGGAGGGTTAACACATCCAACTATCTTCCTGTAGCTGGATGTGTTGTCTCTCATCTTCATCCCATACACAACTTTGATGTATTGTGGCGATGGTGTGGTTTCAAAGCTAGATTTTGGAGTTTTAGTATCAGGAGACACTATGACATGTAGCTACATTTCCATAGCTATATAACCTGGTGAAGAATGATTGGGAGAACATTTAGGAAATTCAAAATAAAATAACAATGATTAATGTACTGAACTCACTGTCATAATATGTGGTAGGAATCCATGGGGTTTGATACAGGTCTGGAAAGAGACGGTTGGCAGGCTTCTTTTTCTTGAAGGTAGCTGCTCCCCTCCACAAAAGAAATACAAAAAGTCTGCCACAATACAGATTAACCTCCTGACATACGTTGGTCTAGTGGCTGCTCAGGGAGCGCGGAGCCTTCCTTCCACCAGCCTAGCTCTAGAAACAATAACAATCATTTAAAAAGGAAGGGGCTTTGGATTTCCTTCCCCAAAGCCCAAAAGACACCAGAACTTAATAAAACCTTGCGAAATAGCCTCAGCCTTATTGGGGTAACTTAGCAACCATGCAATCCTGCGCATGAGGAAAGTGCTAGTGAAGAATTTCAAAACGATGTAACCCAAAGATGAAACATGTAAAGAGGTGTTATTAGGGCAGAGAGAATGTGGATGTGGAATATGAACAAATGAAGACAGCAAGCATACACACAGAATGTAAAATAATTATTTTTAAAAGTAGGTCTCCCTCTCAGTGGCACCAGCAGAGCAATATTTCCACTCTGATGTTTGGCTTGTATTTTCAAGCCAAACATCAGAGACATTGAATCCTAGGTCCAGCACTTTGTAGGGCTCCTTTAAAGTTCAGCTTAAAACCTGGAGTGGGTTCACCATTCCTTTGACATGGAAGCCAGCAGGCACCACTACTCAATTATCTCAAGACATGTTCTCTAGTTGAGTGAGATTTCAGAGCCTGTGACTCTGTATATACTTGGTTTCAAAGGCCGAAGACTGAAGGGGCAGTCAACATTCCCGTGGCCATTCAAATCCAATTAAAATAGGGACTTTAATGGGGGAGGATTGTTGCCTTCCAGTCTAGCTACACCAGGATACAAAAATGTGTCAAAGAACAAAATAGGTTTTTTTAAAAATCACTGAGAATCAGGGCTCTGATTTCCCCCAAGAGCAAAGCTTTTTTTTTGGAAGGGATTATGTATTGAAGGAGCTGGGGGTGGTGACGGCCGACAGGGAGCTCTGGCGTGGGCTGGTCCATGAGGTCATGAAGAGTCGGAGACGACTGAACGAATGAACAACAAGAAGAAGCAATGAGTGTGTGTGCGCGCATGTGAAAGGGATTCCTTCTCATTTCTCCATTCTGTGTTGTCAACTGCTGCTTTCCTGCTGTTTAACATTAGATGAATTATTTCCTTCAAAATACATTTTGTACTCAGCTGTAGACACAGCTGCTGAGGCTTTCTGCTTCCCTCTATGTCTCCACTGCTTAAAAAATATGTGTTTTTTTAAAAAAAGCAAATGGACAATTAATCAAATCTAAGGTTTTCAAAGGCTGTATGTATGATAGTTCAGTCAATTTTCAGAAGTACTCCACCACTAAATATCAGGCACGAGAGAAACACTGGAAGAGAACTGTTACCTTCATATCCTACTTAAAGTTTTCCAAGAAAGAACTGACTGGTGAATGGCAAAAAAGAGTTGGGGGACACCCAAATCCTTGGTTTAGTCTTCCAGGCTATTTAACTCCCTAGTTTGGTCTTCCAGGCGACTTAACTCCCTAGTGCAGAGATTCTTCATTTTGAATCACTAGAAGACATCAGCAGTCCAGATTATGTTGGATTTTAAGCTCTCAGAAGACCTAGGATGTGGTAGGAGGATAAAGCGAATAAGAGGGAATATCAGCTCAACAAGAGGTTCCAATGGGTTGCTTTCATGAATATGCCATCTGCTGTTCTGTCTCCTGAAAGCTTAAAATGATGTGCACATTGCCAAACTGAAATTTAGATTTCGCTTTGTGCTGTTCTGTCAAAAAGGCACACCCGAGCTCATTTGTCAGCCAGCCTTATTGATTTTATAATGTGTAATTTTTCCGCTCTTTATTGAAAAAAAAATGTCCCCAGGTTTCAGATTATTTACACAGTGTTGATTACTCTTAAATAGAGGCAAGCAAACAGTTTCACCATTTATGAAAGACAATAAGTACTGACGCATGAACCTTTCAGATCCATGCTCCACCATTCCGATGAAAATCATGGCTCCTGATTAAGTTATATGAGATTTGACAATTAAAGGGTAATATAATTCTTCTGCTTAGGGAAGCTCTTAGATTTTAGAGCCAAATGTGTTAATGTGCTGTGAAAAGGAGATTCCACCTGCTCATTATATAATTATTACCTTTCTCCTTAATTCAGTTTTATTGCTGATGGAAGTTTTCATAAAACCACAATCTGATTATCTTCTTAATGTTATTTATTCAGTGGTTTGGTTGATTTGGGGGCCATTGTTTTGTTTATGAAGTCATATTAATTCTGATAGCAGCCAAGAAATATAAACATTACCCACCTACATTATGATACCAAATTATTGCTACAGCAGCTGATAGGAAAAAGCATAGCATCCCAGAGGTAAATGCTGTCTTAAAGCTCAAAGGTTGTGCTGTTCTACGGCTATTAAAATACAACCGTATAAACCAACAAGAAAATGTAGTTGCTGTAGAGGCTGTCATGTGGCAGAAAAGTGGTTGCTTGGCTGTTGTTTGGCAAATGCATTTTCTCAAACTTGAATTCTGGCCATGTGAAACTATGAAATTAATCAAACTGGAAATTTGCCGTGAATACTCATTTCAGCTTTAATTAAAAACAGTGTTGAGTCTCCAGGCTTCATTCCTATTTGAATTAGACCCATGCATAATCTCCAATCTAAACTGTCTATTTGCCTAGCTGAAGATCATATTTTAAGTTAATATTCAAGAATCTCTGAAGAAGCTGCCTAGAGGTATTTAGCCTTGCTAGATTTCAATAACCATAACGTTTCCAACTCTAGCAGTCCTTACCTTTCTTTCGCTCCACTGTGTATTCAGTTTTTTTCCACAGAAGCATTCTTATATACACATATAGGAACCCAGTTTCAGCATTTAGATTTTTTGGAAAAAAAAATACTAAATCTTGTAGGGCTTGGTGCTCTGACCTGGGGAGAGCACAGAGCCTACTTGCATGTTAGGATCAAATTTGCTTTGTGTAATGTGCACAGCAGTGCACAATATACTTGGAATACACGTATATTACAATTTTTATTGATTACAACTGTACAGGCAGTCCCTGAATTACAAACATCTGACTTACAAATAAGTCCTAGTAAAGAACGGGGGTGAAACAACAGTGAGAAAAATTTACCTCTTGGAAAGGAAATCCACTCCTGTAAGAATTATCATGGAGGAAAGGTGTCTCAACTGAAGTTTTATCACCAATCCTTGTTTCCATAGCAAGCCAAAATGTTCAAAATCCAATTTTCATAGGGACAGAAACTTTTTCTGAACAGGGCCACAGAAAGCAAAACAAACACTACAGGGGTGTTAACCCTTCCCTATGGTATCCAGAATTGTTGGGTTTTTTTTGGCTGGAGTTACACTTAAAAATGTACCTGTTCTGACTTACATACAAATTCAACTTAAGAACAAACCTATAGAACCTAGGAGCAAATCCCTCTACAGTACCAATGCCCAAGAGGCATAGGTAACAGATATCCCAGATCCAGAACCCATGTCTGCACAAAGTTGTGACAATTGAATGAAAACAGAGTAGAC
The DNA here is from genome assembly GCF_037176765.1 of Anolis sagrei. Taxonomy (NCBI): domain Eukaryota; kingdom Metazoa; phylum Chordata; class Lepidosauria; order Squamata; family Anolidae; genus Anolis; species Anolis sagrei. Next base: position 138,220,766 of record NC_090021.1, on the reverse strand, counting down.
CAGAGTTACAATGCAGGAATCAGGAAGGAAGTGGGTTGGTGTAGGATTTGCTGTTTAGGTAAAGAGTGCTGGTGTCCCTTCCTGTAATGGCAGGTTGCTGGCTCCCCTTTCCAGTAGTCTGTGCAATACAACTTGGTTCTGGGAAGAGGTAAGAACCACCAAGCAATAGTTTTAAACCTTGGTTTTAACCATTGGTTGGTGGGCCCTGCTAGAGTGGCCTGGATGCAGATTTCACTCTAGTTGGATGTGTGTAGCATTCAGGCCACTCGAGTTGGATGTGTGAAATCTGCATCCAGGCCACTCTGGCTGGGCCCACCAACCAATGGTTAAAATCAAGGTTTAAACTATTGGTTGGTGGTTCTTGCCTCTTCCCAGGACCAAGCTGTATTGCATAGACTACTGGAAAGGGGGAGCCAGCAACCTGCCATTATAGGAAGGCCACCAATGTTCCACTGTCTACCCCAAAGTGCAAATAGGCTGCCTGTAGATTTGTGCAGCTCTTTCCCCTTCAATGTAATAATTTAGTCAAAATTGGTTTGTGTGTTCTTACTAGCATAAAGTTTTGGAATGGATCAAGATTCTGTTAACTATGCCTTTACCGACACTTGAAGCAGGAATAAAAAGATACCCAAATAAAACCACATATAGCTTTTCTATAGAGGGCTACCTATAGATGACTATAGAACAAAATACTACAAAACATCAATTTGAAAGCATAATTTAAAAACAATATAGCATTGAAAGAGAACACCTATTGCATAAAACAATCTGTTCCTATACACCTTTTGTGTTACAAATATCTTCAGTTGACAGTGGAAAAGTAGCAAAACAATCCCAGCCTCTGTGAATAGAACCAGAGTTTAAAACTACAGAGTTTAAACTACAGTTCTCTATGCATTTGGTACTCAGTCTACCCACACAGGGGCCACAAAATTTTGCCTTTTTGACAAAGGTGTGACCACATTCCCTCTCATGCCAAACCAGCATTGGTACCAGTGGGGAGTGGGTCCTGTCTGTAAAAGGTTTTTCAAAAGGCTCCTTACCTTTTTGGAGAAGGGAGGGTGAGATTCCCCTCCAGAGCTCTGTACATCATTTAGATGTGTAATAATAATAGCAATAATGATAACTTTATTCTTATACCCCACTACCATCTCATCAAAGGGATCGGGGCAGCTTGCATGGGACCAAATGTCCATAAGACAATAAACAAAACAATCCATCAAAACAAAAACAATTGAAATAAAAGCATGGTTAGATAGAACATTTGTCCAATTAAAAACAAAGTTAAATAAACATAAAAATGTAAAACATAAGCATTAAAACTTCATCCAATCAATTCTCAAAATCCAAAACAAGGCCCTTAGAAGCCTCCATGCTTGGGAAGAAGATTTATTTTGAGACTGCTGTGAAGATTGCTGCTGAGATCACAGATGATGATCTTAGCAAGTCTCTACAGGCCTCACACCTCAAAAGATAAGGACCTTCATGAAAGTTCCAGATGTTTGGATGTGTTATTTTAACCTGTTGAGGGAGGCACATTATTATGAGGCATCATTTGGATGCCTTGTGATAATGCTACTCCTATATCGCATTTTAGTGCAATGTAGATGGTACCAAAGAGGCTAATTCCAGAATGCATGGACAGTTACAGACAAGGATCTCAACCAGCCATGCATGCCTGTGAAGGTGGTGGGATTGAGATAAATACCTCCATCAAACATCTTATTTTTTGCATAGACTTTTATGGAAAGACAGTGTTCCTCAGATAGCTTGGACCTGAGCTGTATAGGGTTTTATAAGTCATAACCAGCAACATGAATTATGTCTGCAAACAGAACAGCAGCCAGTGGAGCTGTGGCAAACAAAGGAATCAGATGCTCCCTGTAGCAAGCTCCCATTATCAATCTGGCTGCAGTTCTTTTCCAAGGTTGCACATACAGCATGCACTTCATAGGGCACTGCCAAAGGGATTTTTGTTGCAGTTGTTCTTCATTCACTCTTTTGGGTGCTCTCTATTCATCATATAAGATAATCTAGTATAATTGCAATAAAGCAATAACAAGTAGGAAAGCATTCTCAATGATTCAGAAGAATAGGAGTGACTGCTCTGATGAAAGGTCTCACACTCTGTAGTCAGGCCCAAATAATGGAGAAAGGGAACAGCAACCTTGGGCCCATCCAGCAGTACCTTTATCCCAGAAGGTCCCAGTTCATACTTGAGGGAGGTCAAATGACATTAGCTGAAAACACGGCAGGAAGAGCTACAAAGGAGGGAAACCTCGGAATAAAAAGTTCCCCTTTTATCCCATTTCTGGACAAAAGAACCTCATCTTCATGTATGTGTGTGACCCTGCATTTTTTTTTAAAAACACATGTTTTCCTCCTCCCCCCTGCTTGGACTCCCTCCCTGGCTCCTCCCCCCCCCCCCAACTTACCAGAGCCTTCAACAGAAGTAGTCCTGAAGCCTTTGTCTTCTGCCTTGGGGCAGAAATTCCCCCTCCCCTACCTAAAGCCCTCTTTTAGCAATTCCAAGGGAGGGGGCAGCGAGGGAGGGAGAAAGGCTTCAGGCCTTGTCGGAGTGGAGTCTTCTCCCAGTAAGTGCAGGAGGAAATGGGGGAAGCTGGCAGTACCCATGATGCCCACCCCTGCTTATCTCAGATCAGAGGTGAGTATCTGGACACCCCCTGCAAAACCCCGGGGTTTAGGCCAGCTGTGTGGCCTCCACCTCCCACAGGAACTGGGATTTAAAATCCCAGTTCCTATCGAAACTTTTTCCTGTCTGGAACCGCCCCTTGTCCCTTGCGTGATATTTTATCCTGTGCTTCATTCAAAGTGACTATCTGAGGCCTCGTATATACTACCATGTAATCCAGATTATCCAAACAGATAATCCACATTATCTGCTTTAAAGTGTATTATATGAGTCTGCACTGCCATATAATCCAGTTCAAAGCAGATAATCTGGATTTTATATGGCGTTGTAGAAAGGGCCTGAATGGTCCCTTCTACACCCTTCACTTCATTATTAGATGAGGCCACAACATGAAAATGAATTATGTGTTTGAGAGAGATTCCTTTATCTAGATCTAGAGGTTGAACACTTTTGGACATTGAACTTCAAATCCAAATTTAACTCATTGCCATGAGTTAAAAGGAGATTAATTTTGAGATTATTCTAGCGAGAGGAACATTCCAGTGTCTCTCTAGTGTGAGCAGATCTGGTTAAAATTTGCCAGAACCAGTTGGGCACAGAATAGAACAAAGAAAACCCTAAATGGTGAAACACAGCTCATGCCAGAGACCTGGGGTGAGAGCACTTAGAGATGGCAACTGGAATTCTGTTGATGAGTCTCTATTAGAGTTGGCCCATTCAATGAATTTTAGAATGATAACACAATAGTAAGCCCAATTGATTTAAGGAACCTACTTTAGGTAGGACTAACAACAATATTAAGACCAACAATTGTACAGGAAAACCTGAGAACATGTTTCTGGAGAGCTGTTGGAACTAGGAAAAAGAACATATAAACCCCTTTTCCTAGTTCCAACAGACCTCACTACCTCTGAGGATGCTTGCCATAGATGCAGGCGAAATGTCAGGAGAGAATGCCTCTAGACCATGGCCATATAGCCCGAAAAAACCTACAACAACTCAATAGATCCAATTCCTGCAAGCAAGGGTCCCTAGTCACTTCTAAGACCATTTTGCAAGTACACGGAGGACCATATTCTTGGAGGACCAAGGCTTTTATTTGAGGAAAAGTAATATTTATATTTCAGTCAGTGTTTCTCTTTCTCCTTTTATACCTTCTTTTCCCCTTTCTTGAGATGGGGAGGGGAGAAAGAAGAGAAACGAGAAGAAAACAGTCCTAGTTCACAGGAGCTATACAGCTTGAGGAAGATATGTAGAGTTTTCATTTTCAAAAAAGTGATCATCAAAATGGAAAGCAGGAACATATCTGGAGCTTGCTATTCAAATTAGATTTATACTGATAGGGCATGGGAAGAGAAAAAAATTATTGGAAGAAGCAACAAATGGCACAAAAGCAGCAGTTTTTATTAAGGAACAGACCCACAGTGGCAAAGTATGTATCAGCTTACATGAGTGTTGGAATGTGAAAAATATTCTCAGATATGTTCTATCAGTATCACAAAGATTGGACTACGTGATTGACTGGATTTTAATTCACTGGGCAATGTATGGAAGCAGGAGAATTTTGTGTGCTGTTAAATCTCACATGTTTACCAATGAGCTGCAAATTGTTTGCTCACTTGAAACTTCAGTGGAAATACACTGAAGAACATGCACACAAATTCCTCCAACTATGCAACTAGTTGAGATGTGGTTTCAGCATTCTTAATAGGCTTGGAAAGCGATACAACAAGACAGCTCTATGCCATGTCTGATACCCTTGCAACATCTTTTTCATATGTGTGTACTCTCCTTGAATTGTGCCCAGAAAATAATACTTTATGGCTACACAGAAAAGAAAACATATCCTATCTATATGCCTTCATTCCATCCATAAAATAGAGAAAAGCATGCTTATTATCTCCATCTCATTGTCTGGTGTACAAACTGGCCATGGCCATGATCTCATCCACACATTCATGACAGAAAAATTCTGATGATAATGATTGGAATCCAGAACAATAGCACAATATATTGTAACCTTCTGCTGAAGGTTTGTCTTGTGATGACACTAATATTGCTGGAGCTCCCAGTGGCGCAGTGGGTTAAACCCCTGTGCCAGCAGGACTGAAGACTGACAGGTCGCAAGTTTGAATCCGGGGAGAGGCGGATGAGCTCCCTCTATCAGCTCCAGCTCCTCATGCGGGGACATGAGAGAAGCCTCCCACAAGGATGATAAAAACATCAAATCATCCAGGCGTCCCCTGGGCAACGTCCTTGCAGATGGCCAATTCTCTCACACCAGAAGTGACTTGCAGTTTCTCAGGTCGCTCCTGACACGACAAAAACAAAACAAAAACAAAACAAAACAAATATTGATAACACCAATCTTTTGTATAACTAATTTGGTATATGATATAACATTTATACCCTAAATTATAAATGATTCCTCTGATAAAGAAATAAACAAGATCTTTTTTTCTTAAGGGCTTTCAAGGCAGAACATTCTCCTTTTCTGGTATATTTTCTACTTCATTTCTTTTCATCACTTTACCATTATCTGTTACCCATGGTGGCCAAAAAAGACACCTTTTTTGTAGGATTTTTTTGTGTGTCAGGAGCGACTTGAGAAACTGCAAGTTGCTTCTGGTGTGAGAGAATGGGCCATCTGCAAGAACGTTGCCCAGGGGATGTTTGGATGTTTTGATGTTTTACTATCCTTGTGGGAGGCTTCTCTCATGTCCCCACATGGGGAGCTGGAGCTGACAGAGGGAGCTCATCCACTCTCTCTCTGAATTCAAATCTCTGAACTGTCAGTCTTCAGTCCTGCCAGCACAAGGGTTTAACCCATTGCACCACTGAAGGCTCATCCCTCGGTGGTGCAATAGAATGGGAATAGACAAGACTGAGATATTGCTGTAGACTTTTCCATCATCATCATCATCATCATCATCATCATCATCATCATCATCTACATTTATATATCACTTTTCTCCCCATGAGGAAACTCAAAGCAGTTTCCAACATAATAAAGGCAAAATTCAATGCCGTACATGTGAAAACCAAATAGCCAATACGGAATCCAGCTGTCTTTATTAATCTAGCAAAGAGAGACTGTAGCTATTCAACAAGCACAAACACATTATTGTATTATTTTGGGCCATACTTATGGTTCCATAAAGGATGCTTTGATGGCTTTATGCTTTTCAGTGCAATGCATTTTAGCAGTGTTTGTTTTATCTACTCACAAAATCTAATGGATTAGGTTGTGCACCAAGATAGCAGCCTTATTGTTCTGATGAACAGATTCATTCATCTGTGGGATTTATTAGAACATCAAGTAGCAACTGCCCACCTTCCAGAAAGAGCTTGAGAGACAGATAGGTTTGACAAAGCTGCTCATTCTTCTCATATTCCACAGTCCATAAACAGTACACCTTTTAAACTCTTGCCTCCTCCACTCGACAGCCCATAGTTTGGTTTCCCCAAATCCCTGTGACCTAGAAACGTTTTCTTACTTTAGGTAAAAATGTTTCCTATGTATCAACTGTCTGTGACACCCGAACATGATGTACAGCAACACATATTCTCCTTCCACCTGTAATTGCTTCTACTCAGGGAAAAGGCTAAGAGCATGGAAAGGTAAATGTTGAATGTTTCATATGCTACAGAACATTCAGCACAAATGATTTTTCTGCATAAAAGCTGGAAGGCATTAAAATGACTTTTTAGCCACTACAGTTCTTTCAGTTATTAAGTTCCTGGAGGGACATCCATTTCATAACAGAGAGAGAGAGAGAGAGAGAGAGGTTGTGGCAATATATGGGAGAAACCTCCTCAACTGCCTTCCTCTCGGGGCCCTTTTACACTGCCCAAAATCCCAGGAGGAACTCGGTTATTTTAACTCAGTTCCTTCAGGGATTTTGTCCCCACACCTTCCCACAACCCTAGGATTTCCCTGGGGGTGGGGGTAGCTAGATACCTTTGGTTGACCCAGGGGGGCATCCAGCTCCCTTCGGCCCCCCATTTCCCCCTCCAAAATTTACCTGAGGGGCCTGCCAGCAGTGCAGGCCCCTCCAAATAGTAGTTCTGATGTGCAAAAATCATATGTCAGGAGATTGGGAGAGGGGAGGAGAGGAATCGCTAGTTTGTTATGCAGACATATATAAAATACACTTTTATCCATGTCTGCTCAGAGGCAAGTCCCACTGAGTTCAATGGGATTTATTTCCAAATAGGAATGTATAGATGTAAGGGGTTGTATTACTTATAACAATATAACAATATAGCCAGGAATTCTGAATCGGTTTCTTAGCTAAGTATACATAACAAAGGAGCTAACATGGGATTCTGATTATTATTTGTCTCTTATGATTTCCAAATCTTATTCTTTTTCAGACCATACATTGATAATAATTAACCAACAATATTAGTGATTTGTACGGTGCTCCATGCAGTCATGCTGGCCACATGTCTATGGACAATGCCAGCTCTTCGGCTTAGAAATGGAAATGAGCATCAACCCACAGAGTCAGACACGACTGGACTTAATGTCAGGGGACAACCTTTACCTTTACCTTATTAGTGATTTGTAACCTTCTTATATATCAAATGGGTACACAACTGTAAAAAAAAAACCCCCTCACCCTCCCCTACACACACCCCCATATCTGTGCACATTTAAATTGTTGAAAGGCTGCTTCATTTGGATGATTTACTAAAATATTATTTTGCATTCTCCATGGCAATTTAAGGCTAGTGCTATTGAGAGTGTTTCCCACCTGGGAGATGTTCAATGAGTTGCATCTATAACAGAGAATCCATAAGAGCAGCTTGGCAGCTCGAAGTCATGGAGCATGGAGTTGTTCAGCATCAGTAAAAGAGTCAGGAGCCCCTGGTGGTGCCGTGGGTTAAACCACTGTGCTGGCAGGACTGAAGACCAACAGGACGCAGGTTCGAATCCGGGGAGAGGCAGATGAGCTCCCTCTATCAGCTCCAGCTCTTCATGCGGAGACATGAGGGAAGCCTCCCACAAGGATGATAAAAACATCAAATCCAGGCATCCCCTGGGCAACGTGCTTGCAGACAGCCAATTTTCTCACACCAGAAGTGACTTGCAGTTTCTCAAGTCGCTCCTGACATGACAAAAAAAAAAAAGGTAAAAGAGTCCAAGTAAGTATAATGGAATGGAGAACCTCTTTAGACTACAGCTCAAGAGAAGCAAGGGGTCTTTCCTCATCTTGCTTATGCTGCGATTGTATCATTACATACTATTCAGAAAAACGCCATCCTAGTGTTTTTGAATACTAAAATGAGATTTTAAAAAAAATTAGGTGGATTTTTTTTAAAAAGATACAAAAGTGAAATTAACTTCCATTTTAATCTTCCAAATTAATCAATTTAATGTATAAGCATTCAGTCTGAATGTCTATTCTTCAGTCCTGTATTTTACATTTATTATTATAGTATTTATTATTAATGCAAGCACTCTTTTGCAACATAATTGGTTGGCTCATTCTCTTTTAAAAATAAATGCCTCTTCCCTTCTTTTTTTATGCAAAGAGAAATAAAATTATTAAAGATTTTCTAACTTTTCCTTCTTATAATTCAAATTTTGACAAACACATTCTGGAACTTCTTGGTTTTAACAGGAATAGTGAAGAACAATTGTATTTGCTATGGTGACACCCAAGTATTGATGCCTCTTTGCAGTAAATTAAGATTGACTTACTGTTCTGGGCATTTCTGCTAGGTCTGCTGATTGAGGAGGAGGAAGCCATGCTGTGTGGTTGAGATGATGCTTCAAAGCAGCAGTTGGAGGCACAGCATCAAAAGGTTGGAAACAGGATCACCTCTGCTATGAGGCTGTTGCCTCAATCAGCTGTCTTGAACAACAAGGCTAGGGAGCTGGCAATACATTGTATACTATTTGGTCTGGCCTGAACTCGCTAAGCTAGCTTGCTGTTGTTGGATGCATTTGAGGACTCTGTCTTGCTGTCATTCTTAAAGATTTCTGAACATATTCGGTCAGCTTTTATGTCCAAAGTGGAAGTAGTGGCAGATGGGAGATGTCGTGTGTCCTCCCACTTTGTCAGCAAAATGCCTGGTTTCAGGCAACAGTTTGACAAACAAAAAGTCCTTCAAATAGATGCCAGAAGCAATGGGAAAAGGTGGAGGCAGGGGAAGACTGTTGTAATGCATCTATCTGGGAGAGATTGAATGAATGAAATTTAGAGAATTATGATTTGAAGGGAAAGCTACGAGAACTTCTATAGTGGCACAACCTTAGATAATAGGGGTGATAGCTAGGGATATTAAATACAAGTAGATCTTAGTAAACAATGTAGATATGTTCCAAGGCTGTACTTCTTTAGCCGGAACTTTAGTAGGAGAGAGAGAAATAACAAGGAAAGAAGTAGTTTCTTTTCTTAATATATTCAATGAAAAACTTAAACAAAACTACTTCTGTTCATCTCATCTCTATTTAGTAGTGCCAGCACTTCACCTGCCTGTGCTATAAAAACCAGACTTTCTTCTTGTTGTGTGCCATCAAGTAGTTTCTGACCCATCAACTCATCACACAAGGGGTTTTTGGTCCTTTACCAAGGTGGGGCTCCTCTTCGGGGACAGATCCAGTTGAACCCCATTACTTGATGCACCACCCCATTGATAGCTGAAGTGATGAGAAAGTGTTGCAAGAAGCTTCCTCACTAACCATAGTAAGAATTCATGTTTTGGGTAGCTTCAGTGGAACTTCCTGTAGTTTCAGGACTTTCCCCCCATCTGATATGGGAAATGGCAGCATGGCAACACACCTTGCCATACTTTTCCTTGTCTGATGGGGGAAGGGACAAGGCACCAATGCGTCTTGCCCAGATGCCCCCATGTCATAGGGGAAGGATGGAGGGTGTACAACTTGCTGTGGGGCACTACGTTTGCTTCCTGTTTTACAGGCAAAATGGAACAAAAGAGGGGAGGAGGCATCAATATGACGAGGACCTATAGTGACCCTAAAAACCAGGTTGGTAGGTTTCTAAAAAATACAAAGCATGAGATTTTGGTGATGATCACTAAATTTTCCGATTGAGACAACTTTGTGGCATGGAATTCCATAGACGCAAGTTCCAATGTTTAAAATAGGAAACATGGGTGGAGAAATTTACAAAGGTTTCCCACATTTGCTGTGTAGTTGCAGGTGCATCATGCTTGACCCATAGGGATCATATCCTTCTCTGCTGCTCCCACAGAGCTACCTGGGATGGCAATTTGAAGTTTGTGTGTGTGTCCGTGCCATGAGTAAGAAAGAAACAAAACAAAACAGTACAGAAAACTGTTACTTGCATAGATGCCTTAATGACAGGTGTTTTCAAGGAACTCAAGATTCAGTTCAATAGTAGCTGCATTTTTTTATTTAACAACAGAAATCCCAACAGTGTTAAATGTCCTATCCGTGTCCCCTGAGGAAAACACCGTGAGTAGTTGCTAGTAGCAGTTGCCTTCCTTTTATTTGTAATGTTTCTGAGGCTGTAAGGCTTTTGAATACCATCCTCCAACTGTTCAGTTTTAAGTTCCATCTCAATACAATCCAATATTTATGTTCTCCTTGGAACCTCTCTCTGCTCCCACATCCTTACCATTTGATGCCAATGAAGGACAGTTCAATAATTCCCCTTTACAAAGTTGAAGATTTATCCGGTCATAAAGAACCATGATTTTAATCAGATAGTTATATAATTAATGAGAATATCAATTCTGTTGTGTCACTGAGGATAAATATTTGTACAGCATATAAAATGAATAAGTTGTTTTTTTATTTCTGAAGGGAAAACATTCTTCTCCCTTTTGAAGGGACTCTTGGCAATCTATCAGAACAATACAAACTGTCCTTTGAAATGCATTCGCTGGTCCAGCTTTCAATACAGGTTCTGGATTTATCCCATTAAAGTGCTTTATTCTATATGACACTCACAAACTATATGTGAGTGAGTGATTCATCAGGGTGAGCGCTGGGTATGAATGGGATATAAAAGGAGGGACAGCTAGTAATTATAATAATAATTATTGAAATATATTTTAATATGTGTATTTTACAGAGAGTTCTTAAATGATTATGTGGTTTAGCAGTGTTTTAACATGCCTTGAGTCATGAGGAATATAATAATAATAATAATAATAATAATAATAATAATAATAATAATAATTTATACTCCCCTTTCTCCTCATGGGTCCCCATTTAAAACAAAGTGAATACAAAAATTAAAAACCAATTATATAATACTGTGTGGATTATGTTAAAATGCTATTAAAATATATAATTGCATTTTAAAACACCTTATTAAACCATTATAGTGTAATGCTTGCCAAGGTAGAAGGCAATAGGAAAAGAGGAATGGTTTCATACATTCAAGAAACCCATGGCCCTGACTCTGTAAGATCTGAGTAGAATTGTTGATGACCGGATGACTTGGAAGTGTCTCATTCATGAAATCACCATAAGTTGAGGCCAACAGCAGTTAAGAAAAACAAATACATCAACACACACAAACAAAACAACATCAGACACAAATTAAATATGACACATATTCAGTGCCCCCAAAGTCCTGAGCATCCAGCAAAGATTTGACGACAGAACTTTTCTGCCTGTGCTGGTCAGTTGGTGGAACATTTGGATGCAATTGCCCATCCGCAAGAAGATGGAAGCAGAGAGAGGTGACCTTGCTGCCATCAACAAAATTCAAACTTAAAAACTTATTATGGTCATGCCACTAGTTTTACCTACCCGCACCCCTGCCCAAACCCTACTTTAAAGAATTAACCAATTTTTAATCTTTAATTTTTTTATTTTGTAGTTTAACAATCATTTAGGAGTGGGTTGACAGGCCAGTAGGCTGGGATGCCTTGTATTCATATATAGTTTTACTGTATGTATGGGCAAGTGTGTATGTTTTGTATGTTTTGCATGTTTTGATATGGTCAAAATTGACTAATCAATAAAGAATTGTTGTTGTTGATGCAATTGTAAAGCTTAAATAAATTTTAAAAGAGATGCAAATGCAATATAAATATATACCACAAAGAAATTATCCCTTTTATTCCCCACATCCAAAGAAATAACTGAAAATATATTATTCAAAGTGAAAAGGGTCTTCTCCTTAGTCTGGCAATCCCAGCTCCTCTCCAGCTTCAGCAATTCAGCTCTTTCTTAACTCAGTCTCCTTGTTTAGGGCTTCCTCATCCATTGGGACAAAACATTCATCATAGGGATCATTAACTACTATATTTGACCTAACACCTATTTAAGATGGAATTAATCTTGGTAATAAACAAGAGGAGGGAGCAACCTGAGGCCAGATGTCAGCCCAAGATGATCTCCTCAGTTTTCCCTTATGAAAAAAAAACCCCTAATCCCTGAGGACAATCCAATAATTGGGTTGCTCTCTTTCTAGCTATCTACTGGAATGTAAACCAAGTGCACTCCCCCAGCCCCCAAGTTACATGACTTTATATGTCAGAGAAGACCACCAGGTGAACACTGTGTGCAGAGTCCTGGCATTAGTTGCCACCACATAATATCTGCTAGGCTTTTAACTATGGAGGTCATCAAAAGCATATCTTTCCCCAGATCACAGTTTTCTATGTGGGTACTGGTACATAAATCAGGCAATAAGAAGAAAATGAAAATGGCTTCTTAAAGAGGAAGATTCTTCCTTTTCTATCTAGCTAACTTGAAGTAGTTCTGGTTGAGACTTCTGTAAGCATTTCCTGCAGGCAGAAGATCAAATGAACATATATTTGAAGATCTGAAAGATACTTTTAGGCTAGGGGATTGGGAGTCCAATCCATCTCATGAAGGTTCTGGATCCAAGAGGTCCCCGGAGGATTGCTTCTCCTCAACATCTCACCACAGTTCTTCCAAAATCTCCTCAGTTCAAGTTTCATTAGAAAGAGAACAAAGAAGGAAAGAGGATGTTCAGGTATAATCGAAAGCCGATTAGGATTCAGATATTCCCTAGCTGAGAGAGCTTTTCTCTTCCTTGTCATCTACCCACTCCCATAGGCTTCGATATCCTTTGCTTTCTCTGACCCAGGGCAAATCAAGGACGACTAAAGCCCTCCTGGTTAGACTTGCATGTGGCATGCCCTTGCTCTTCTTCTCCACATGATTATCATCATGTGAATGAGAATTTCCCAAAATATATGACTTTATTTCATTTGTGCCTTCTGCCCATGAATTTATTGCCTACATTTATGGCAGTGGGCCTATGTTTATTTGGACCATTTGGACTCTGCAATACATGGATATAGTTGTTTATACCGCAAGCCTTACTACTATTTTGGTCTAGCATATGTCCATGTATTTTCAATTTTGCCAATGAACCATCGGCAGCTTCTCTGTTGGAAACCTTTCCTTCCAATTTTTAGGGGTTAGTTAGTTAAAATGGAATAGAATATAATTCAGTGAAGATTTTAAAAATACCCCTTGCCCGACATTCCTGTGCCTTGCAATGCTTTTTTGGAAGAGTACCTGCCCTTTACATGAGTTGAAGTATCTAGTTTAGCAGATTTCAGCATGGCAAAGCTGATCACAAAATCCATTATTTTTCACTGCAGAATAAAAGTTAAAAACAATTGCCTGTGCATCTGTGGGCAATTTTTATTGTTTTACCTTGAATGGCTCACTGGGTGAGTTTTTACTCTGAAGCCAGACCAAAAAAATAATTTGAAATTAATAAGAATTACAACAAATTAAATTTGAGGTGATAAAGCTGCTCACATTTGAGTGTAGAGAAGGAAATAATTAGCAGCTTTAAAAATATTCAGGCATAGGAAGAATCCACAGAATCCCAGGAGGAATGGTTTTTGAAGGTGCACATGAACAGGTTTCTTTTGCAATTTGTGAACTTTACATAGAAATTCACAAAGAGGTAGTAATGGCATTGTTTCTGGTCCTTTTTTCTAACATGTATAGATATTTGTATACTAAAGTAAAGAAGAGAGGGTATCCTGGGAATCAATTTTTCCCTCCCATTTTCTTACATAATCTCTCTAGGGCCTTCATCACATGCAATGAAATTAGTGTTTCTATATATTTAAGAAATGGCTACCGAAAGAGCCCATCACATAACTCAAGCTCATACAGTGGGTTCCAAGTATTTCACTGTTTCTAAAGTGTGGTTTTTCCCCTACACTTCCTAAATTGGTTGGCAATCGACTTCTTTTTCAATTTCCCACACAGAGATGTGTAAAAACACCCAATTTACCATGTGATGGGAATTATCTCCTGTCTACTTGTGAACACAACAATGACATCATCATGGAGAGAGGAGATGAGATGGGTTTCTTCCCTTTCTTCCTCCATTACTGTTTGGGGACTGAGGAAGAAGGAATGGTAATTTATATCTCTTTTTAAAATGTAAAATAAATAGACTTACTCTTTCAATTGAGAGCTACCTGTACATAAAAAGAGAAATTATAAGTATTTCTTTGAATAACAGGGGAGGAGACAGTGGGAGAAGAAATATGTCTTCTGTGTTTTGAGAAGGCAAACAGATAATTAGAAAAGAAAGCAGAAAGAGGGAAACCATGTGATTTCAAAATGGAGTTTTGGGAAGTCTAAGGGAAAATCAAAGATCCCAAATGCTTTACTTATCCCATAAGATGAAGTTCTAGGAATGGTCATGCCCATTCCTATGCAATACACACAGACACAAGACTCGGTATAGTTTAGTGTTTTGAGAGTTGGACAAATACTCCAAGGGACCAGGATTCAAATCCCTGTTCAGATATTCAAATAATCTGAGTGATCCCATCACGCTCCCTCAGCCAGAGGTGAATACAATGGCAAATGCCATTTGAAGAAATCTGACTAAAAAAAACCTATGATGCGGTTGCCATAAATCAAAGTGTATTGGAAGGCATACAAGAGGCACAGATATGGAGACACAGAGGATTCATGTGTTGGAAGAAGGAAGTTTCAAATAATCTGTTGTTGTTATACTGAAAACATATCGCTCAGTTATTTATGGAGGTCACCGTAAGAACATTTTAGTCTCCCAGGACAACCTCTGACCAAAGTAACCATTGTGTGGGAGCATATACAGTGTACTGAAATAAAATCCTTTAATATGCCAAAGGACCTGCTTGGGAAACCAACAAATGGGAGCCTCTCTGTTACTTCACAATGAGGTGAAACTTCAAGGAAGGATAGGTGAGAAACAGCATTCAGCAGAGAGCAGGAAGAAAAAGAAAAGAAAAGAAAAAAAGAACGATATGAAGAAAATGTGGGATAAGCATGCTTTACAGCATATGTACAACACTATGCCATATATTTTCTTCTCACCTTTTCAGTTTATTATACAAAATTTGAGCAGAACATGCAATGTTCATGAACAGAAAGAGATAATTATGGGGAACATGTAGAATGGACCAGAGAGTGAACAACAGTGCTTGTTTGATGAAAGATGCACCAAATGGATTACAGTAAATATGTACAGACACCATTAGAAGTCCCTGAAAAGGAACAAAATTACAGTGATTTCACTGTTAGGAGGAATGTTGTTGTTTCATTCTCTTGGCCTGCTTCCAGCCCTCCCCCTCCCACCTCCTTTTCTAGCGGCAATGTAGCCCTTCTCAGTAGCTACATTCCCCACTCTGGCACTTCCTTACATCTCTCCAGTAAATATGTACCTCACTGGGCTTACAGGTTGCTCATTCTGGAAAGTCAATTCTTTTATATGAGCTTGCTCGCCAAGATAGGTTCTCTCAAGTTCTCAAAGCTCTGCATGCAACTGGAGTAATTATAGGATTAAGCTCATTAATAATGTGCTTGGAGCAGCACACCCACTCTGCCCTGAAATTCTGGAAAGAGAAGAAAATGTACATTTAAATACAGACATAGTTTCTCTCTCCTTTCTGCATATTTGCGCATGTGCATGCACATACTAATAACAACCTGCCAGATTCTATCCATATATAAAGATCAAAAACTGGCTGGGGCTTCTGAGACATTCTTTGGGATTTTTTCTGCCCCCTCCATGATGCAGTAACATAATGGCAGATAAGAAAACATTTAATTCTAGCGATGTTTCTGGCATCTTCATGAGTTGTCGCTACAATCATTTTGAAGTAAAACCCTTACCAGCAAGTGAACAGTCAGAGACTATGTGAACTCTCGTTCAAAACACATAAGCATAGATATTTCATCCTGAAGACATAGCTAAATGATGTATCTATGATCTAGGATGCTATCCAGCTTTGTAAAATCACCTCCAGGAAGTCACACTAACTGAATTCTGGAGCGCAGGTAAACAAGATGCTGAAGGATGATGCAGACAGCCTCATCTTACCAGTTAGTTGTAGTATGATGAGCTGCTACAGGGATCTGTGCAGAGCCTGTTGCTAGAAGGGGGTCTGGCAGCATCATCCACCAGTGCCCTGTTTGCTTTTGTGTGAGCTTACTGGGAAGGACAAGATTTCAGTCTTGTCTCTCCTCTCCTCTGTTCTCCTTTCTCACTGAATTAATTGAGTGCAAACTATATAAGGATCTCATTGCACTAGAGCATGGATCCACTTTAAATCCAGTTTCTGCCTCCTGCAAAATTATGGAGCTTGTGGTTTAGGGAGGGGCCTTTAAACTGCTCAACCAGACAGGTCCTGGGCCTCACTAAACTACAAACCCCAGAATTCTGGAGGATGCAGCAACCAGATTTAAAGTGGATCCATGCTCTAATGTGATGAGTCTATAGTTTTGCACTTTTGAACACTCACAACATTGTCACACAGCTGCCAGAATCGCTCTGCATCATCAAGGGGCATGGGGAACCCAGCTCCCCACACCCTGCATTGCCTGGCTCCAGTAAAGAATTATTCCATGGGGGGAAGCATCAATCATGCGGCTTCCCCCCATTGATTCCAGTGGCAACAACGGAAGCCTCCAATATTGCTACAATAGTGGCATGTGCCGGCTCTGTCCTATTTCACCCATGGAGTCCCGCTGGCATCATTTGATGGGAGCCAGTGGGCTCCATGGATGACCTGTGCTAAACCAGCATATGCTGCCAATCCTAGCCTTTGTGATGAGGTCATCAGTTGAATTAACTAATGACAAAGGAGAAAAGTGGAAGGAGCAATGAGAAACTGGAACATTTTAAAAGCAGCCAAAAAAGTGTCATGACTGAGGATTAATTGGGGTGGGTATAACATAAAATTCCCGTTCCCCAAGCACTGGGTGTTAGCACAAAAGAAGCAAAGCAAACCCTAACATATTGTCGAAGGCTTTCATGGCCGGAATCACTGGGTTGTTGTAGGTTTTTTCGGGCTATATGGCCATGTTCTAGAGACATTCTCTCCTGACATTTTGCCTGCATCTATGGCAAGCATCCTCACTACCTCTACTTCTATAGCCTGAAAAAACCTACAACAACCTAAACCTACAACAACCTAAACCATACCTCACAACATAGGGGAAAGAAACCCAATTTTGTCTCTCTTCTAACTTACAGCTATATCTCAGTTAACAAAAAAGACGTGCTCTTAGACTTTTTTTATTTAACTGAAACTTTGGTACCAGAAGCAGAAATAGCATGGAAAAAAATAGGAATAGATTCTCCCATCATAGAAAAGGAGAGCAGTTTGACATGTTTCAGCAAACTTACTATTAAAAATGAACGTTACGTTGCAACCCAACACTGAAAGCATGGCTTTCTCCAACCCCTCTTCACTATCCTCCTAATTCTAATATTACAATAATAAAACATAAATTAAAAACATGCTTCCAGGCAGAAAGAAGACTAGCAAAGTGAGACTGGGTTGGAGAAAAAAAAACTTTGTAAAAGAACTTTCTCGGCTGAATTTATGTGGGCTTGACAACTTAGATTGACTCTCGGCTTTTTAAAAAATATTCAAAATGTGCAAAGTTGGGAGATGCTCCAGAATTTGCTGGAAATTCTTGAGTATACTACAGCTTCAGGGCAGTGTTGATAAGTAGACTGGATTCAATTTGGACCGGCTCGTGGTCCACACAGGGCACCATTCAGCACAGGAAAAGGGGATGGGCTATACCTGTGTTGCTACTGCCATTACTCTCAGCTGACCATAGAGCTGTGTACAAGCTTCTGTCCCATTATAGCTACCCTGTTCTGACATCAATAGATGACTGTCTTCCTGGGTTTTTTTAGACAACTCCACTGATGCCAGAATGCAGTACCTGCAATGGCCAGGAGGTTACACAGAGCTCTGTGGCCATCTAGAGCGGGAAAGTGAGGTGATGGGCCAGTGGGGCCAATGCAGTGTTGATCCAGCTGGACAGTATGAATGCCAAGCCTCTGCATTAGCAGCTTCAGTAGGATGTGAGTGACTACCTCCATAGCCAATCTGGAGAATTTGTGTTCCAGAATGGCTGTGGATGTATAAGTGATCAGTGTAGAATTGCCCATAGTACCTGCATTCAAGTGTGCACATAAAACCAACAACACACAAATTACCTTGAAGTTTCTGCCCAAACTTTGTTTTGGAAATGGTGTTGCTCTCGTGTAGTCAAAAATGTCCAAGATCAATGTGATGACTCCTGAATTAATTAATCCTTTGGAAAATTAGCCTCAATAATCTACACATCAGCAAATGCAGAGTGAACATATGAAGCTATTTAGGCAACTTTATTTTAGACAAAGGATAATATTTGGCCCCTGTAATGTGAAAGGGAAAAATGATTTTGCATATGACCACTTTTACTGCAAATTAAAGAAAGTAGCACAGTAATGATTACAAATAATTTTAATGCAGAGAAAAGAGGAGTGATTTTGCTGCCTAATAGTAGTCTTTAATGCATGAAGATCAACAGGGATTTTAAATGGGATAAGATTATACTTATCTTTCCTGTTGATAATAGGCACTGCACAGAGCAATGCTTCTAAGGAAGCTTTCTGTCAAAAATTTATTTGGTCTCTTCCTGCTAGCATCTCATAGTGCCTTCTTATTAAGTCAAATTTTTAAAAAATCTGAATGCTGAATGTGATTTATCTATTCCTTGCTGGTGTTATCGGAATGAAAAGGGGAACACCACTGGTAGTGGTGAGTTTTTTTCTTGACAACACAATGCACACAGCATCTCATCCTCTCCACTTAGGCACAACATGCTGTTTACCTGTTGCTTTTAAAAGATTCATCTAACACTGGTGCCACCTCAATGCTAAATATGTCATTTAAAATTCAGTTTTTATCTTTGCCTTGAAAATGATACTATGTTTGGGGTATGTTGTTCAACTTATTGGCCATAGCTTCACTTGCATCTAGTAGTGTTGTTAATGCATGATTTTATATTGTTGTGTTGTATATTAGTTCGATTTTGCATTTTATGTATTTTGCTTGTTTTATTGTGTTTGTGTTATAGCTTATATTGTATTGATGGGCATGGCCTCATGTAAGCCGTACCGAGTCCCCCTGGGGGAGATGGAGTGGGGTATAAATAAAGCATTATTATTATTATTATTATTATTATTATTATTATTGTTATTATTATTAGTGCACCACTGGTGGGTTAATTTAATAAATATTTAACCTTTCTCCCAATAGCAGACCAAAGGCAGGAAGATATATTGAAGGAATTGTTGACAAATTTTTGATGCTTCAAAAATTTTTGATGCTTCAAAAATACTTAGGCTAGTTCTGGACATCACATGCTAAGAGATGGGCAGTAGCCTTAGAATATCTGGAGGATTCAACATCTCTTCTGCTGCTATGATGCAATTCTTGGAAATCTAAAAGTGGCAAAAATAATTTTATTCTGATCTAACTTTAAAGAAAAAGAATTCAGATATGGAACACAATCATGGATAGAAACATGACATGAATCAGAAATAGGCAAGTTTGCCTATTTTCATGGATCTGAAATGGCTACTTGGAAGTTTTGTGTAGGGATGACGGGAATTGTCATGCAAGGTTGCCTTAAGATATCTATAAAGGCTCCCTGAGTGTATGCTGCATGCTTCTATGAAGCTGTTAAAGGCATAAAAACTCTGTCCTAGCTTCATATTGTAGTTCTGAGTCTGTTTACACTGCTGTAGAAAAGAACTGAAGTGAAATCTTAGAGCTCTTATTTGCATATTAAAATGCTGTGTATGCTGGCATTTCAAATTACAGTTCACTTTTCAAGCACTTAATATTCTGCACGAAGAAGAGGAGTCTACAAAGGCCTTCTCATATCAACATCTCAAATATCCAAACAGCAGAGAATTTGCTTTTACATACTTATGTGAGATGAAGAAGTTATATGCTTTCCAATGATTGTGCTCATACCATGTCAACAAACTAGTAACAAACAATAAATCACAATGATGTATTGCTCATATTGATTCAAGGGTCCATGTTGTATGATGTGATTTGATAGACTTTGCAGGAAAATAACAACAATGCCTGTTTATTAGCATCCCTTAATCTGTGAAGCTATTAATTATGAAATGAAAAGATGCACTGTATTCCATCATTAGAGCAAATGCAATTAGATTGAACAACTTGTAAAATCAAACAAAAACAGAGATCATAAAAGCATCCACTATTTGTAATGAAAGGAGTGGATTTCTTTCTTTTTTCTTTTCTTTTCTTTTCTTTTCTTTTCTTTTTGGCTGCATAATTATTTTCTTCCATTTCTTTCCTCTGGTCATGAATCACATGTATTGCATCCTTTTAGATAACACAACAGCACTATTTATGAAACATGTCTGTACATTTCTTATTGACCTTACTATTTCCTCTCCACCTTACTAGAAATATAAGACCTATACAACAATGGAAAATATATTAACTCCCTTCATTAGTAAACTACAGGCAATAAGTGGAAGTTTGACATGATTCACTTATTATAATATGTTTTTGCTATCATGATAATAAATAGTGCTGTGATGTAGCACAGAAACATGACAATAGCCAAAGATGTAGCTGAACCCATATACTTTAAAGCATATTACATGATAAGTAATAAAGTTTCTCTTTACTAGTTTATTATTATTATTATTATTATTATTATTATTCTGTTATGAAATAGAAGCAAGACATTCTATATCTCCTCCTGTCTATTTTGCACAATTCATCTCTACATAGAATCATAGATTTGGAAGAGATCACAAGGGCTAGTATCTAGTCCACCTCCCTGCCATGCAGGAAGACACAATCAAAGTACACTCGAAACACCGAAAAGATGACTAAAGTGACAAGGATTGTATTTATATATTAGCGGTATTTGCATCTTTCCTTTCTTCCAAAGAGCCTGAGGGTGAGTACATTTTCTCCCCACTTTGTCAGAATGGGCAAGGTGCCTCATGGTCCATCTACACTGTAGAAATACTGTTACACCACTTTAACTGTCATGGTTTCATGCTATGATGAGGCAGCACTACTATTTGGCAAAGAGGTCTAAAGCCCTTGTAAAACTACAACCTCTTGATTCCATAGTATTGAGCCATGGCAGTCAAGTGGTGTCAAACTGTGGTCATTCTACAGCATAGATATACCTTCATTCTACCAGCTTCACCTGAATCACTTGCTCATGGTATGGACAAGGAAACAAAGTGATGCCAAGCTACATTAATTCTACAGTGTAGATGCACTTCTAGTGAGTTTCATGACTGAGAGGAGACAAAAATCTGAGGCCAAAACAAGAGACTCTAAAGTCTGGCTCGATGTAAAGCAGCGCTTTTAAAAAGTAATTTGCAGCCATACCCTATAGATCAGGTAGTGGTGAATTTTAAGTACTCAGATATACTTCTAAATGGCCAGCGAGTCAGATTTTTTTTTATTTTGACAAATTAAACATTCACAGCTTTTTCTTCAAGCCATGCAGGGAAGTGAAGGCTGTTGCCTTTGAAGCATGCAAAGAACTGGATGCCTGGTGAGATGATAATTGTTTTATCACATTCCTCCTCAAGTGAGTGGGCCACCTGGTTGCCCATTTCTTATTTTCACAGCTTGTGTTTGATCTAGCAAGGTGATCACCTCCTCACCTCAAGGTGATCATAATACACAGAGAAGGCGCTGAAGGTTTTGGGAGGACAGCAGACTAAATATAATCGTGCAGTGAAAGAAAAGAAATGTGTTGAACTAGATTCTTGGAAAAATCTCACAATATTCCAGTGTCCTGTTGTATAGAGTTTTTTTCTGACATTGTGGTTCAGTGCCATGCTCCATAATGTCACCAATACAATAACATCTGAAGTGTAAAATGGATTTATAACTTTTTGGTTTTGAACAAAATAGAAATGAATTTGATTTACAATTATGTGTGAATACACACACACACACACACACACACACACACAACATTTATATACCATTTTCTCCCTCTAAGGGAAATAAAAATGGTTTCCAACATTATAAAGGCAAAATTCTATGCTGTACATACATGTAAAAACCAAAAGATAATAGCAAGACAAGAACATGTAACTATAAATTAATGTAATTGATGAAATGAGTGAATATTTATTGAAAGTAGAAATTGGCAAAGAAGTTATTAAAGAATGTATGGTTCTTTAATCAATGGGCACAGAATTTTGGCTATAATATAGAATTAGAGACGAGGAAATATAGCAGACTGGACAAAAATTGATATAATCAAATAATCTTAAAAAGAATGTCTATAAAATGTTGTTTAGATGGCTTCTATCCCTGCCCCAAAATATCAAGAATGTATAAAGGTGCAAATAATAAACACTGGAAGCGTCCTTGAAGGCTTCTACTACCATATGTGGTGGGCCTGTGAAAAGCCCAAAATATACTGGAGACAAATTCATGGGGCAATTCAAGAAATCCTTATGACAAGAATTAATTTCACCCCACAACTTACTTGACTAGAACTACTGGATGATCAAATAAAAAAAGAAACATGAGAGAATACTGCAGTACGTATTAAAATCAGAAATAATTTTATATGCTCAAAAGTGGAAAAGATAGAGATGCCAACTATAGAAAACTAGACTGTAAAGATGTGGGAAATAATAGAAATAGACAAGTTATCTATGCCATTGAGGGATAAGTTACTAGACACATTCCTAGAAGAATGGAAACCTTTTCACCAATATATATCTGAGGGAAAGGGAAAGGCTTTATGAATAAGTTTGGAAATATAAACTGTTGAAATATTTAATTTTAAATGTTAAAATAAGCAAAAGTAAAATATTTGTGGAACATAAGGTAGAAGAAAAAACCAAATTATAGACAACTGAAAAAGGAAAGCAAGAAATCCACTTTTAAAATCAATTTATGTATATATGTTTGTAGTTTAGACTTATATATAATTAGAGTAGAGATGTGTATCTCCCCCTTACAAATATATCTCCCCTTACGAACCACTGAGGACTTTAAGATCATCTGGGGAGGCCCTGCTCTCGGTCCCGCCTTCGTCACAAGCACGTTTGGCAGGGACGAGAGACAGGGCCTTCTCAGTGGTGGCCCCTTGGCTATGGAATGCCCTCCCTAGGGAAATCAGATCTGCTCCCTCCCTCTTGACGTTTCGGAGGCAAGTTAAAACGTGGCTATTTGAGCAAGCGTTTACAAATACAGAGTAGCTAATATAGGAAATCGAATGACCTGACAATGGAATTGGACAATGCTTGAGAATAATGAGATGCTAATGATGTTGCTTTTATTGTTTTTGGGATGTTCTGATACTGTTTAATTTTTTTTATCTATTATGTTTTATGTATACTGATTTGTTGGAAACTGCTTTAAGTTGCCAGTTGGCTGAGAAAGGCAGTATACAAATACAGTAAGTAAATAAATAAATAAATAAATAAATAAATAAATAAATAAAATGTGTGTTGTGTAATTAGATGTGTAATTGCTATTAGGTATGTTTGTGTTCTTATATACATAAGTATTGTTGTTTGCATTGTATTGTAATGCTTTTAATGTTAGCCACTTTGAGTCTCCTTATGGAGAAAAATGCAGGATATAATTAAACATAATCATCATCATCATAATTTGTTTATTTGTGTCTTTTACTGTTAAAAAGTTTTAATTTAAAACATTTAGAGAAAAAAACAACATAATCGGTGGGGGGCCTTGTGGCCCCAACTCTGCCTTTCTGACCATCAATTTGGTGAGATTTTTGCTTGTTTTGGTTTTGACAACCTATGAAAGAAGGTAGAGCCTTAAACTAAGTTTGTACTGCCTATCCTCTCTTGGAATTTGCTTTCTAGATGACAGCAAGATACTTTTGTTTGATTCTCTAAAATGTTGCTCAAGAAAGTGCAAACATATGCAACAATCTCAGGACCTATGTGGAATATTATAGTGAGATGCTACCTAATATGCTGGTGTGGTAGGCAAAAGCTTAACTCACAGCTGTCATATTCTGAGTTTAAACACTAACTCATTTGACTTAGCCCCATCCCCCTTGATCAAGTGTAGCCCTTCAGAGTATTTAGACCTTTCCCAGCCTGGGTATCCCAAATCTAGGTACACAAAGCACTGGCTGCTCTCTCCCTTGTGCAGATGTGTCATCATTTGTAGCTGCTTACAACTCAATCAACATTTTGTGCATTAAAGCCTTTCCTCTGTCTTGTTTCTATTCCATATAACAGAGGATTCAATAACATTTCTTGGAGCTGTGGGGACACGGGGAACACACAATAGAATGCACAAATCATGAATGTTTCATATAGGTATTGGCTGTAGGCCTGCTTGCCTAGGTAAACTGAATCCATTTGAAAATGGATGGGGAATGGTGAAGTTGATTGAGAGATTAATTTAATCAGGAAAACATCTTTTGATTTGACTGTGACTGGCAGGAAAGAGCAAGGGAATAGTTAAACATTATTAAGGACAGATTTATACAAAGCTGTCTCTTTAAGTTGGTTTTTTTTAACAGGATTTGCTTCTGTAAGCACCTTGATTTTCTAGCGCCAAGGCCAAATTAGAGAGTTATTTGTTTTCTATTGCTCTTTAGTTTGTGTGTGGTTTAAATATATTACCACAACAATTAACAATTAGAACATTACCTCTACATTTAAGAGAAAACACCAATAAATATTATTTACTTCCTATAGCAGAACTTGTAATTTAGTTTTAACAAAGAGTAGTTGAACCAGACATTCCACATTAGAACTTGGAAATGATTCTTGTTATTAAAAAGAAATCTTTGATTTTAATTATTTGGAAGGGTGGCAGAGAGAGAGAAAAGAAAACCCCAAATGAGGAATAGCTCTTGTTTTTGTTTGATGCACTGCAAGTAAATCCCTACAGAAAGCATGCCAAGTTTGTTAGGCACTGCTAGGAATATCTTGAATTTAGAGCAAGACTCAAAACAAGATTTACCCACAGAGTGAGACTGAGTTGTCACAGCGATGGGTCTTAAGACGTTTGGTGGAAATGCATTGCTCCATCTGTTTCCTCTCTCTTTTTTCTTGGCTACAGGAGAAAGTTTAGCAATTCTGATCAACCCAACAAGGGAGTTGATACACCAAGAGAAGAGAACAACAATTTTTTCATCTTGGCACAATTATGTTTTTTTTTTAAAGGCAGTTGAAATAATTATCTGCAACTACAAGTGGCTGATGAATGGCATGTTTAATCTATGGATCTAGCTGAATACTCTGTTGCAAACAGAGAGGATAAACAGCCAGAGACATCACAAATGGTACAACTGCACAAAGCAGAGAGACAGTTTGGTTTCCCTTCTTTCATGCATACACATACACACAGAAATGTGAACAACACAAAGTTTCATTAATGTTTCCATACCCTTCTCTTTCTTTCTTTGTATAACTTATTATACAAAAGTTTATAAACCAAACAATATCTTACCATTTACATTACCTCCGGTAAATTTAATTACAGTATAAAAAATTTGAAGTAACTCTTTACTTTCTCATTATTCAAAAGTAGCTATAAACACTCATAGATAAAAAGGGGACTAAATGGTGACACTAAAGCTGAACAAGAGAAATTTACTCCCATTTGATACATTGCAATCATTATGTAATGTATCTTGTTTATGCCTAAGGCTCCTTCTACACAGCAATATAAAATCCAGATTTATTATTTATTTATTTATTTATTTATTTATTTACTGCGCTTATATACCGCAATTCTCAGCCCAAGGGCGACTCATTGCGGTGTACAACATGAAAAAACAAGTGCAATTTACAAAACATAGTGCAAAATAATCCACAATTCATCATTGTCATAAAAAACATCTTATCAAAACAATAACATTACTACAAAATTTCTACTACATTCCGAATCGTCTCATCGTCAAGCCACAATCCGATAAATTCTTTGTTTTGGATTATATTGCTGTGTAGACTCATAATCGAAGCAGACAATCCGATAGTGGATTATCTACTTCGATAATCTGGATTATATGGCAGTGTAGAAGGGGCCTAACACCCTCATCATATGGGGCTAGAATCAGCAGCATATGCCAATCTAGCCCCAGTCACCCATGGAGCCAGGCAGCACCCATCAGATGACATCATGCCAGCTCAGTGCGTGAAGGAGGGTGGCACACTGCCGCTACAACAACACAGGATGCTTCCCGTGTTGCCAATTGTGGGGGAGGGAGAGCCTTGCACACCATGCATGCTCATGCTTCCCCATGTGATTGCCCTCCCAGCAATGCTGGGGATGTGAGGCATGGGGTGCTGGATTCACCACACTTTGCAGCAAAGCAGAACACCTCTGGCCGCTGGCCGTCTGATGAGGTAGTTAGTTCATGCAAAAAAGAAGAGATATCCATTTTTGTAAGTATTTGCTCTCCAAGATCTCTGGACAACTGACTTTAAAACATTTGCATGTAAATGACCAGATTGATCTGTATGTGATATGAAAAGGAACCCAGGGTGCAGCTATATTGCGGAATCAGTGCCTCTTAACACCGCTTCAACCACCGTGGCTTAATACTATGGAATCTTGGGGTTTGTAGTTTAGGGAGACACTAGCACTCTTGGGCAGAGAAGACTAAATACATTGCAAAACTACAATTCCCATGATTCCCTATCATCATTGAGCCATGGAAGTCAAAGTGAATTCAAACTGCATTAATTCTGCAGAGTAAATGCACCACCAGTGGGGTGCTATAGTTGGTTTTTTTTACAACTTTCTTCTAATGGAAGAATTTGATTTACTAAATGACAATATTTGGGAAACTAATCTCCTATCACTATGTAGGACAAAGTAAGATTTTTCAATCCCATCATTATAGTTAAGGGGTTTTATTACTGAAAAATCTACAAATTGGTTTTACATTTCCTACAAAAGAAAAATTGACATATTACAAGCTAGACTGGTTATTTTCAAAAATCCTGATTAGGATAAATAAATATATACAACATTATTTTCCTTAGCTCCTACTGTTCTCTCTTTAGATGTTGCTCCATTTTATTTGGGTTGGCAGAGCTCTCCATTCTCTGTCTTTCTGCCTAAAGATTTATTTGACATATTTAAGTATGACCACTCAATAGCTCTGGGCTTATTAACTGTCACCACCTTCTAACCTCTTCCCTCCCTTTCTTGGCTACTCTTATTTGTTGGAATTTTATACAAGGTACTTTTGATTATTCCTTGATTGTATTTTAATCATGTTTTTATTATGCTGTGTGGCACCCTCAGCTTATTATTATAGCTTCTTACTATTTAAATGATGCCAAGTCTGCTAAGTGATAAAACAGGCCATTACTGAATATGTTAGGTGTAGAATACTGTCTTTGGTTGTTACACTCAAACAAGCTATCTTCAAAAGCTTTCCCATCTGATAATTCACCTAGGGGACTTTCCCGTTAATTCCTCTGCTGTTTATTAACAATAACTACAAAACACATTTGAACAAAAATCAACTCCTGAAGGCTGATGTTTTGTCAATGAATAGTAGGATAACTTCTTTGAAGTCAAAGAAGCTCTTAATTGGCTGGTGTGGCAATTGGTACATGCAAATATCATTGTTGAAAGAGAGGCAATTGCAGACTGATTTTCTCATCTGTCCACATGAGTGCCCATCAAGTCAAAGGGGTAGTGACCTCCAAAATATAAACCTAGCAACAGTGACAAAAGAACAAGATTATTTATCTGAGTATACAAAGTGTCTAGTATTCCACTTAGTCAGGTTTCCTGAGACCAGTTTCAGTTGTTGCCTCATTTTGTGAACAAATTGATCCATTCCACCATTTTGAAAAGTGATGCTTGCCCATCTTGGATGAGAGTCCAGAAGGTCATAAATTTATTAATATGACAGGGTGAGATGTCTGCTTCCAAAGAAAACCCCGAGGTATATTATGTTCTCTCCTGAGGAGGACCTCCCTGGATTCAGATATATGTCAGAACTACATTGCTAATATCTACATTTTGGGCAACTTGCTTAAATGTGCAATGGTTGGGCAACTTCAAATGTTATTATGAGAAACATTATCTGGACAATTTCAGTCTAGTTTCAAGCCAAGATAGAGTACAAATCACTTTGGATTGTCCCGACTGATTATCTGTTTTGGTGAAAGATAGTAGAGTTCTATCCTGGATATTTCAGTGACTTTTTATAAGAATGATCATGTGCAGAAGTTATTAATACTTTGCATGTTTTAAACTGTATATATGTGTGTTTGGGTTAGCTACAGTAACACTGGAGCAGCCTATTTCAGAGAACCTCAGTCAGCGTTACCATGGAGACCAAGGCAAGCTGGCAGAAGGAGGAGTGGGAGGAGCCAAGTGGAGAGAGTTTTGAAACAGACAGTTGGAGAGTCAGTTAGGAGTTGATTTTGTATCTGAGAGGACTAAAAGAGTGGAAGTGAAGAGTAGAGCGGGAGAGTGAAGTGTGAAGCAAAGAATTGTGGCTTTGGGAAGCCTGAATAGCTACTGGAGGTTTCTCAGTCTTAGGAGATTGAAAGGAGAAACATAGCCAGTTTTCTTTAGTCAAGGGAAAGGCTAAAGGATAAGCTTGTTAATTTATTTGATCAAGGAAAGATCAAATAGGGAAGATATTCTTGTACTGAAACATTGTTTAGTAATAAGAGCTTCACCTCAGTGAGATACTGTGTAACCTGGAAGAGTGAAATGTTTAACTAACCAAGTATTATTCAAAGTTCTATAAATTAAGTTACAACTTGTAACCACATGCGTTGTACTCAATAAACCAGTTATCTTTTGTTGGAGACAGTCTCATCTCCATCCATTCTGCGTCTGTATTGCCATATCTCACAGTAATACCTCATATCTCACGTTGGTGGCAGTTACCATAGATTACATATAACAGTTGGCCTCCACTATACCAGTTGGTGGCAGAATTCAGAGAAATAAACAATAAATCTTCCTCTACTCTCCTGTCACACGACAGCAGTGTGTGCTTTCTCTCCACTCTGATCACCTCCTCACAGATCATTATATACTACTCAGCTGACTTTGTGAAAAAAGTATGGTAGTGTTTTAACATGGTTCTATTTCATCCAGAAGTCTGGTTCCATAGAATGGCATTAGGCAACTACTAAGGCAACAGAGGTCCATCTGATCTACAAAGCTCCTCAAAACCTATATGAGGCAACTGTATAAGATCATTAGGTTTTGAGGTAAAATACCACAGGTATGTTGATGGCACTGCCATCTATGTCTCCTTGTCATGGAACTTGACTGCAATTATACAGGAGCTGAACTAATGCCCTGATGCTGCAATGGATTGAATAAGGCATAGTAAACTGAACCTGAATTCCAATAAGACATAAGCTTTGTGAACTGCCATGTCCAGGAATTGGGTAAACCTCCTGGCTTCTTATTTGAGCCATCCATCCATCATGTTATTTATATCCTGCCTTTCTCCCAGGCTGGGACTCAAGGTGAATTACAAATAGAGAGAATACAAGAAAACATGTGTAATTAAAAACATATAAAATCAAGATTTAAACAGTGTGAAATAATAACAAAATTAAACCCGATTAGAAATCTTACTTTTAAAACGATTAAAAATAGCAAAATGCTATCAATGCTATAAAAGCCATTTTGTGGGGCGGGGGTTAAAATCACTTCCAAAAACCTTGCTGGAAATGTCATTGATTTGTCATTGATATGAAAACAAAGAAGGACCCATTCTACCTCCCCTAGGGAGAAAACTCCAAAAGTGTGGGAGCAGTCACAGAAAATCCTCCTCCTGTATTCCCACCAGTCATGACTGTGAAGACAGTCAGATAGAAAGAAATGCCTTCCCTTCAGATTTTAGAGGTCAGGCAGGCTTAATCCCCAGAAAGACTCCACTGTCTGACCTTTTCTGAATAGGGATAAATTAACATTGTATTTGGAATGGTCCTTGAAGGTGATTCAGAAGTTGCAGCGAATGCAAAGTACAACAGTTAAATTATCAATATAAACATAATACAGTAATCATATAACATTGGTCTTACAGAACTTACCCTGTGGCTATAATTCTTCTGGTCTGGTGAAAACATTTTAGGCAACTAATGAACATTTCTTCCTACATGCATCTGCACAAGACATGAAATTTGCCCCTTCTTTTTATCTCATCAGTGAAGGAAGTACATGAGTGAGGATGTGGGAAATAAGCAAGACTAAATACCTTAAAGGTGCAGGATCTCATGTGATCTTGGAAGCTTAACAGGATCATCTCTTGTTAGTGCTTGGATAGGAGACCACCAAGGCTATATTTCAGAGGAAGAAACTGCCAAAATCACTCCTGAATTTACCCTGCTTGAGAAAAATCTTATGAAATATGTGGCCATAAATTGCCAGGCAACTTGAAGGCACATATAGACACATCATGGTTGTGGAATACCCTCTAGTTTCATGAAATTAAATTATTAAAGCCTTTGGAATGTAATGATTCTTTTCCAAATCTATACATAGTTTTAAATTGTTTTAACTTAACTACAGTTTTTATTATGCAGTATGACCTTCATATCATCAGGGCATATGTTCCTGAACTCGACATAGAAGCAGTAATCTATAGATAATAGTTAACCTTATTGAAATGAATGACTTCCAACCTTGAATGCTACAGTACGAATGCACACCACCAATGAATGCTACAGTACGAATCAAGGCCAGTAAAGCTCATTAAGTAAAGTCACGGGAAGTCTGAGTTAAACCTCTTAATACTCATCAGCAAGCCTAAAATACAAACTACATTGAACAATGAAATTGGCTGTTCAGAAAGCGAAAGCACATTGTAGAAGGCAGGAGCAAGGGGGCTGCCAAAAAAATGCCCCAAGAGCATGACTTGGCAGCAAGGGAAGGGAAATTGCTTACCTCCACTCATAACTGTCACATTGCCTTTTTTCTCCTCATATGCCTTTGAGAGTTAGTGTGAATAGTTTCTAGAAATGCGTATTGGGGGTGGAGTTGGGGAGACATCCCCATAGTGCTTTGAGGCAGGTTCTATGGTAAATATAATCACTTTCCTGGCCTTATACCCATTCTATAGAAGTCAATCTAATCATTCACACAGCGAAACCTGTTCCTGCCAAACTAGTTCTAAACCAACCTGAGTGATCAGTGTAGATGTGCCCTTGGAAGGTCTTCTACTTCAAGTACCCAAACACATTGGCTGGTCTTGGGTACAAAATCACCCTATTGGGAGGAGGACACCAGAAGTACCTTTTCCTGCGATAGGCCATATGGCCCTTCAGAAGAGTGTGCTTACTGTGAATATGCTTGGGTTTTATTTGAATGAATGCAGAGTGAGTGGGTAGAAATCTTCATATTCGTCATCACTGTTGTCTTCTTCCCAAGGAAACTTGTGGGATCAAATAAATATGTCATTATTTGATGAAACAGTGTTAGAACTGGTAGAGGAAATGTGTCACTCCTAATCTGGGGGTGATAGAGCCAAAGTAGACTAGTGTTCATCTGAAAAGCAGACTCTATGCCAGTGCAACCATTTGCCAGCATGCTATCAATTGCAAGATCTATGCCGCAGATAGCATATAGAATGAAATTCCCCAGATCTTTGAAATTAAGCCTGACACAAAAGAAACATTTGAATCAACAGTGTGATAGTGCTTGAATAACAATTGCATGCACAGAAACATATGACCATCTGAAATCACAGCATGACAACAGCAGCTCCCTTTTGCACACAGAACAAATTAGGAAAATATTCTATCTGAAAAAAAATGTCCCCAATGATTTTGCTTGATTAAAAATGCAAACTAAAAGAGAAAATAACCTAAAATGATTAACTGGGTATGTAAGCTGTTTTTTCTTATACAACAGCATAAAAATATCCACTTGGACTAAATGGGTAAGATACAGAAGGGTATCAGATTGCCATTCCAATATGGATGTCTCATTTATGCCTTTCCAATCAGAGCTGGTTCTGCCCTTGAGCAGAATTAGATGGCTGCTTTAGGCAGCTGCTTTAGAGCATCATTGGCAATGTAACATATTCTTACTTACCTTGGCTAATATCCTCTTTAGTAGCTATGAGATTACAGGCCAGATTTATGATCTTGTATGTTTTTTATTTTTATTAATTATGTTAATGGTTTAATTAGATTCCAACAGTAGTCATTCAAACTATAAAACACCTAGTACTCTAGAACACTGCTTCTTATGACCTCATCAGATGGGCAAAATTGCCCATCTAATTACACTTTGGCCACATTTGAGGTATGGAGCCTGCTGGATCCCATCACACAATGCTGATCTACTTCTGTGCCTTGTGAATTTAAAGTGTTGTGAGAGGCAGTGCTGGTAATGCAGGAGGCTTCTCATGTTGTATAGGAAACAATTGAGGAGGGGCTGAGGGAGCTGGGGTGATGCTTCCTTCCCTGAGGCAGGTGTGATGCAGGGCATGGGGGTTCCCCATATCCCCTGCTGGATTCACCATGAGCCAGGGCGAACTATCAGCTGGACCAGGAACCTCCTTGTTATGAGGTCCCTGAACTATAGGCACTGACCCCAAATGGTTGGAGTAGCCTAATGTTGGAGCACCAAAAAAATTGGCAACAATAAAAGTTTTCTCAGCATTACCTAGTGGCTGTCTTAGATATTTACATGAATCTGTTGTGCAGTGTTTATGTGAACTCTGCAAAAGATGCTTCAGCTGAACTTCATAAAAAGGAATATCACCCTGTTTAGCAAGCCTGGCAAATGCTGATTTGTTATCACCAAATGATTTTTATATTTATTTTATATACCGAACTTTCATACCCAGGATGACATGAAGATTTCTTGGGCCACAAGCGGTCCTGAGTGAAAAGGTTTAAAAATCCCTGTTCTAGCACCTGATAAGAGTATACCAGCCAATGCAAATTCCTTATTTTTGCAAGGTATCTATTAACCTTCTAGCTCTTTTTCATATATATATGAAAATATATGGATGGGTGTGGTGAGTTGACCTCCTGGCTGAAACGGAAGAAAGAGGGCTGGCCACGCTGCAAGCTGGACCCGCCCCCTTTCTGGAGGGCTCCAGTCAAACCCCTCCTCTCTTGCTTCAGGGGAGGAGGCAAATTGCTCTCCTCCCCCAGCTGCACTGAGGCAGGAAAATCCCTTTCTTTTCTATCAACTCAGTGGTTAGACCACCACACTCTCATATCCAAGGGGCAATGCAGAGGTGTAGTGAGAATGAGAAGGGGCACTTACAGTGCTGTGGTTCAGGAGGGACAAAATGAAGGCAGTGCCCTCCAAATAAGAACTCTGCCCAGTCCACCGATGTCTGGTATTACAGAATGGTTCATACTTAGAACCCTTGTTTGTGCTTCTATTCCCTTAATCATCTTGCCTCCCTGCTTTCTGTTGGCATGTAAGCAGTATCTTCAAATGCTCAACTAAAGCTTTAAGTTATAGAAATTGCTAGAATTTTGAGGACTGATTTTTTTTTGAAGAAGAAGCGGGATTCTTATTTGGGGTTTGGATGTGGGGATCCACTCTCTTTCCATCCCATAACTGCACTTCTCAGCACCCCAATACTTATCTTATCTTATTGGTTTTTCCCAAGAGAAAAATCAATTTTGTGATCCTTCGATAGGCTCTGCTTTTTTCCTTGCTTTACTGAAGTTTTCAGTTAAACAGATTATGGGCTGCTGTTTATTTTATTTTTATTGCATACAAATTCACATTTCAATATATATTTATAAATATACATTTTGAATGTATTTGCTTTCAACACAATATATTTTAGTTTCTCCGAATATGCACAGTAAAAATGTATTTATGAGCCAAGAACTGCTTTATAGTATTCAGGGAAGTGCAAAATATGTTGGATAGGATAGTTGCATTCCAGTCCAAGGACTGCTGGCTGGACATGTCCGTTCAGATCAGAATGTGCAGAAATCAGGTTCATAATATTTGAATTTCTCATTTTATTATCTGTCATGACTTTTTAAAGGGTCAATTTAAATAAAATATCATCTTACAGTGCCATTGCACATATGGTGCCATTCCATTTATTTATTTAAAACATTTATATTCTGCCCTTCTCACTCCGCAGGGGACTCAGGGCGGAGCACAACATATACACGGCAAACATTCAATGCTGGGACATAAAACCATAAGTATATACAAACATTAAAATCACTTATAATTGACCATGTATAGGGATATTTCACATAGCAGTTCTGCATTCTGTTGGTGACTCATGCATGCCCAGATAGCCTTATGCATCTGCTGGTTGTACTGTTTTGGACACAGCCTAATGTCCGGATTCCACTGAAAGTAGTGGAAGCAAAGTTGAATGTGCAGTGCCATTGCGTGTGTATTGCAATTTACAATTGTATGGGTATTGCAATTTGCAATTGTACTATGATAGCTATTTTTATATTAAGTTGCAAGGCATTACAATTCATTAATATAACTCTACTTGCCTTTTGCAAGTGAAGTTTGAAGGGCAGGCTGCTGGGGATGCTATGAGAGGGATGTTGGGGGCAGTGCAGTTTGTAACTGTAATTACAATTTTTGTGCTCAATGACACAAATATATAATTGTTTTTCAGTTTTTATATTCATATTTATATGCATTTTTAAATTTGTATTGCATTGTGTCATGTTCACTATTAGCCATCTTGAAACCCTAATGTTGGTAAAAGACAGGATAAAATCAAGTAATAAATAACGTATAACGTAGAACCATAATTTAATTGTACCCTATCAAGCTCAAGTTGGTACAAAACGCAGCTGCTCGGCTTCTTGCGGGAATTCCGATGAGATGCCACATAACACCAATCTTACTACAGCTGCATTGGTTACCAATTGAGCACCGGATCACTTTCAAAGTGATGGTACTCACCTTTAAGGCCTTGCATGGTCTGGGGCCAATGTATCTGAGGGATCGTCTCACCCCCTACCAACCCCAGAGATCCCTCCGTTCTGAGGACCAAGATCTATTGGAAGTCCCCAGTGTCAAGACCTTGTGTCTAACGGCAACCAGACACAGAGCCTTCACAGCAGTGGCGCCATCAGTCTGGATTGCTCTGCCACCTGAAGTTCGTGCCCTGCGGGACTTACCAGCTTTCCGCAGGGCATGTAAGACATACCTGTTACGACAGGCTTTTAATGTTTGATACTGTTGTTTTTAAATTGTTTTAAATTGCTTTTAAACGTTGTTAGATTTTAGCTATTCTTGTAAGCTGCTCCAAGCCCCAGGGGAGTGGCGGCATATAAGTTTAAATAATAAAATAAATAAATAAATAAATTAAATTACACTCCATCTCCTATAAGTAGAATCTCCTTGAGAATAGAGAGCAATTGGCAATGGGGAAAATATTCAGCCAGTAGTCCTGTTGGCTGACGGAATCTGGAAGTTATAAGGCAAAATGTCAATTTTACATCTCTGGGTATTCTTTCTTCAGAGAGAAGGCTGTCATGACTGGTTTATCATCTTGCAGGAACCAAGAGGCTATAAATGGAATATCATATCAACAACATACACAACAATCTGTAGTTTTGCAGTGCAGATCAAATGTTACAGCACTGCCTGCTAAGGATTGGGATGGCACTTAGTAAATCATACATGAAAAGAAAAAGTCCTTGAAAATCATGCCTTTAGTCTAATGTTCTGTGAACACTCAAATTTCTTTCCTATCCTCCTTTGCAATCTACCCATCCTAACTTTGGAGTAAGGAAAATTTGGAGTAAGTGAAGGCCCGTAGAGGGATGAGGATTGGATTTATCAGCAGAGTATAGTTTGATATTAGAAAAATATCACTAGATAAAATTCTATATAATTATTATAGCGTATAGTTAGAGAAATGTATGCAGTATCTGCAGGAGATGCAGAGATGCATGACCAGACTTTGAATTACTTCACACACAGCTCACAAGTATCTTTGTTTTGTCCAGTGCCACTAGTCCTAATATATATCATGCCTTTAGTCATGATATATATTAGTTCATCAGGAGACATTTATTTGTCTGCCAACCCCCAAAATAACGAGACCACACATCAGTATTTGGGTTTTAAATCTGGGCAACTTTTATTAATTGTTACCTGTTTAATTTTGACTGGATCTCAATCTCTGGATTCTGATCTTGGTGGCAAAGCCAAGGTAGCATCTCTGCCCGACCTACCTCTTGGCTGGTTAGGGTGAAACCCCCGGGTCCCCTGACGCCCAATCTGGGCAACCTCTGAAGGAAATGTTGGATAAGTTTTTCTCGGTGTATCTGGGACCATACTCTTCTTATTTCTAGGCCATTAGAATTCCCCTCACCTCACCAAATTGAACCTTGTGTGAGTGTTTTAGTTAATGGCCTTCACCCCTGAAGGGGGTGCCTTGGGCATACACCAAATTTTAGCTTTTCCTAACTGTTTATCGCAACCACCTATTTAACGCCACACCATCCCTATTTGCCTGGTAACAGTATAGGGTAGGCAAAAAACCCTCTTACAACATAAGAGGGAAAAAATCCTACCCGGCCCCCTAATGGCAACCATAATATACTGTTTAATGGGCAAGAGTGGTGGGTCGACGTTCGGCTTCAGAATGATTCAGGGGGCGGGCCAGAGCTAAGAGCCTGGCTCCACCCCCTTCAAGTAGTTCCAGTCGGAACTATATTTTTCTCTCTTCATGGGAGGAGCCAAACTCCTCTCCCACCCCACTGCGCAGGGTGGGAAAGGTTCATGTATTAGTTCACCAGGAGACATTTTTCTGGGTGCACTTTGAGACAGTCCTAAAAACGCTACCTGAGAGGCAGACCAGATAGGGAGAACTGAACCTTGGCACTTCATCCCCCACCATAATCACACATGTTTTTTGATCTGGATTAAGATGGAGGGCACATGGGGGACATCAGGTGGAAGTATTTTTGAAAAATTCATTCCAGAAATGTGCATATGCAATCCAGCACATAACGGAGTGGGTTTTTTTGTTTTTGTTTTGTTTTTGTTTTTGTTTTTTTTAAAAAAACAACTTCTCTTGCATCTCTGTCTTGTCATGCTGTCTTTAAGATTTCAAAGTGTAAAAGACTGAATTTGTATTTCCTTTTCCCTGAACCACCTGTCTTTGTGTTTAACAGCTGATCAGCTATTTCAGGCTTGACAGACACATACGTGCTCAGGAGTAGTCCAGACATGGGGGAGGGAAGGAAAGCACGTGTTTTCCATGTCTGCAAGGATACACAGGCATGGAAAGGTGAACTTTCTTCAGGAAGAATCGGGTTTAAAGGGAGCCTTTTTAACATGTGTTTTCCAGCCCTTAATCCAATTCCTCCTGATTCCTCGCACATTTTGGCTAAACATAATTGAGCCTCTGCCCCCTCCCCTTAACCCGATTTAACTTGGGCTTTGTACAGCCATATGACCTTGGAGGTGTCTATGGACAATGCCGACTCTTTGGCTTAGAAATGGAGATGAGCACCAACTCACAGAGTTGGGCACGACTGGACTTAATGTCAGGGAAAAGCCTTTACCTTTATATAATGCATCTGTAGAAGGGCCCTGGGATTTGGTTAGTGCCCTGAGATATGGCAAATTTACATCTAGTTTGAAGCATTTGGTGTAATGTTAGATGGCTGCTGTGATTTCATCAACATGATTGTGGAGCCTGAACAAATGTCACTTAAATTCTAAATGTCTGGATTTGCCCATATTTTTAGTCCACCTCACTTGCAGTTTTCCTGTTGTTTTTGTTGTTTGTCTATGTATGACTTTCTTTCCTGCCTTCATGGAGGCAGGCTGTTGAGAACACAACAGATCTCTGATAATACACTAATAACAAAATGCTTTTTAGGGGACCGAGAAACCTTCTGTTCTCAAACTGTTTTTGCTTTTAAACTGAAAATAATTAAAGAAACAATTTGCCAAGGAAACATAATGCTGGTGCCAGTTAATAATACATCACATTACTAACTCTTCTGCTCCACAGGATAGTATCTGCAGGTGGTAGAAGGAATTTATCTACATTGCTTTCTGTGATTATTATTCATTTCCTTTTTTGGGCCCATTTGGGTATAATCAGGAATTGGTCAGTACATACAAGAATGAATTAAAGCACTTTGTTAGGAGTGTGCTGAATAATATCATTTTAGAGTTAATATAGGCAGCTCTGCCCTACTTATTTACATCTCCTCCACAACTCACTTAACTGAAAATTTGGAAAATTACTATTTTATTTTGTTCCTCTGAATGCTGTTTAGTTACTCTCAGAGCTCTGTCAGGTAATGCTTGCCTCATTCACTTAACTGTATGGTCTTTTGGGAGACTATGGATGCATTTGCATTGTAGAACTGCTGCGGTTTGACACCACCTTTATTGCTATGACTCAGTGATATGGAATCACAATGGGTTGTTATTTCATAAAATCTTTAACCTTTGTTATCAAAGAGTGCTGGTGCCTCACCAAATTAAAACCCTAGGATTCCATAATATTAATTCTGGACTGTAGATGCACCCTTTGTCATCTCTGTAATTTTGCCTTGTCATCCCACTCACTCTTCTGCTTGTTTTTCTTATCACAGAAAATCAACTAAAAAGAAAAAAAATGTCAAAATAACTGTACCTTGTTTCCAAAAGACTATGTTAGACTATGTTAGGAACTTTCAATTTGGAAAGATCTTCAATAATATGTAACTGATCCAGGTGGTCATGGTAGGGATTATAATAGGAAAAAAGAGAAAACCACATCAAAGTGGAAAGAAGGAAGGGATTTCATCTCACTGCTACACAACCATCCAATGGTTCACAGATGAAAACTGGGACATGGGTGATCAAGCAAAATCATAGTGAGGCTGAAAGGGCTGAGTTTATTAATAAAAGAAAATGTACAAGTCAGGAGAGGTTTTAATTTGCCTAAATCTACAGAAAACTGTAGGATTTCAAATTCTAATCTTCTATCCCACCTCTTAAGTTAATTATGTGCAAACTAGTTTTGTACTTTGAATTTAATTTGTCGCAATTGAACTTAGGGAAGGAAAAAGGGGAGAAGGTTGGAGGAGGGGAGATAAACTAAAACATTTTTAACATAAAGTACAACAACACATTCCCTTTTTCCTTAAGTACCCAGATGAAACAGTTTTTACAAAAAAAAAAAAAAAGATTCAAACAGACCATTTTCCCCATTACCATCTGGCATATAAGACACACTTTTACAATTTGGAAAACTGCAATTCTGTTAAAGTAGTGGAAATCTGGAAGTAGTGGAAATCTGGAATTACATAGGATTAATTCTATCTATGAAATTGGGCTATATTTGTCTTCTTCTGGGCTAAATACAAAGTGCTGGTCAATTCATTCCCTTTAAAACCATAAATGATTTGGGTCTAGACTACTTGACTGATTACATCTCCTCTTACAAACTAGCTCAGGCATTTGTGGTTAGCAGAGGAGGCTCTCGGTCCACCCCCATCCCAAGTGTGGTTGGTGGGAATGAGAGAGAGAGACTTCTCTGTGATCACCCCCCACCTCTGGAACTACCTCCCTAAAGAAATAAAACTGCCCCCTCCCTTACTTTTGCTCATTAGCATACAGAGATGAGGAGGATTAGGCAATGTGAGATCACTACGGGACCTCCGGTCAAGTATCATTTAGTATCTGGACTCAATCTAGTTTATGCTAGCCCAGTTACCATCACTGACTACACAACAAACCCACACAACTTGGTGAATGATAGTTGGCTTCTATAAATCAAGGTAAATGTTTTTATGTTCAGGTTTTATGCCATTATACATTTTTGTTTGATTACATTGGGTTTAATTTATTCATCTTAGGTTCTTATGTTTTGTTTGATATGTTGGGTTCCTCTGGGATTATTATGTTAATATTTGTCTGTTTATGGAGACATTGAATGTTTGCTGTTGTATGTTGGAATCCGCCCTGAGTTCCCCTAGGGGAGATAGGGCGGAATATAAATAAAGTTTTATTATGATGATTATATTATCAGCAAATGACAAACAGGAAAATATGCTTTGAATAAATACTACTATAAATAGCATTTTTTCAAATAGAATGAGTGCCAGAATCACAGGCTTAGAGCACTATTCAGGGCCAGCTCATATGAAGGATGACAGTTGACTACCTCTTGCTTAGATATAGGCTGCCAAACCCGAAGGCAGAGTACATCATGCCAGAATGACTCTAGCACACTTAGTTTCCAGAGGGACAGAATTAATTACCACTTACATAAGACATTCACATCTGAATAGCAATATTGGATGGCTTTTGCCATTGCAAATAGGTGGCTCAGCCCTTTTCTTATGAATGGCTGCCATTGGCAGTGCAGCGATAATGTGAACTTCTTTAAGGAACACTTTCTCTCCTATTGAATCCAGAAGATAGACATCAGTTCTTCTAGATGAAAGGAAAAATAAGAATACAGAAATTGTGTACTTAGCTATTGAGCTGGGATGCTCATTACTTTATATTCCTTATTCAAAGGTGCTTTTCTTCTTACAATGAGTGATGGGTTTAAAGTAGGGTGGTCCCATCAGAATGCCAAATCAGACTCAGAGTTATATATTATGGTTTAGTCTAAGTCTCACATCAAAGTCAGACTATTGGTCTATTTAGACTAATTTTGTCATCTCAGACTGGCAGTTGTTCTCCATCGTGACTTTGAACCTCTTCACACTTATCAATTTAAACATCCTAGGTTGCTTGCCAGCCAATTGTGGGACAGATGGGCACACAGCCCATCACACAATGTTCCACAACTTCTAGCAGAACCCCCTCCCCCAAATGACATGGAAGCATCCTAGGATGCTTCTTTGTCAACATAGGAAGTGTTGGAATTCATCCTGTGGTTGCGTCGAATGATCAGGGCTCTCTGGATGTTGAGAATGACAATGGTGTTGTTAATGATGTTGGGAATGACAATGCTGTTTCTAATGATGAAGGTGTTTTAGATGCAGAGAACGACAATGGGATTACTGTTCAAAGTGTCTTTGCTGATGCAGCCTTGCCTTGGAAAGACTCAAGTTATACCTTGCTTGCTTTCATGATCTGGAGTTTTACCTTAGAAGTTTCTGTTTTGGGTTTTTCATGTACTTTGATATATTTATTTCTTAGATTATTTGTTCCTGCTTATATTTCTATCTACTTGGATTTCCCTATTTCTTTGGGGTGTTTTACTGCTAATGCTTTTTAAATTACCTACAATAAACTGCTGGCATTTTTACTCAGCTGTGTGGTGTTTTTAAGTTAGAGGGCTTCTTCCTAGCCTGGAGTGTAACATGAAGGTTCCGTCTGCCCCAGTTGTGCAATGCTTCCCCCATGTGATGGGGAAATGCTTGCCTTGCAAGCAAAATGGCATGGGTTGTGTGTGATAAGTTCCTTAGATGTGGTAAGTGTAATAAGGTCCTTAGATGTTAGAAAGTCATGCTTATCAAATTTATCAGTGACACCATACTGAAGGGAGATAGTTAACAGCTGAGAAGACAGGAACAAGATTCAAAATAATATCTGCAGATTGGAGAGCTGCACCAAAATGAATAAAACGGATTTCAACATCGATAAATGTGAGCTACTATAGTAACCAGCACCTTGGGGGAAAAATACCTTAGGGAAAAAATTACAGTAGGCAGTAGAAATGAAATGCACAAATACATGATGGGTAAAACATGCCCTAATAATAGTATATGTGAAAAGGATCTTGGGGTCCTAATAGATCATAAGTAAAACATGATTCAACAGATTTAAGTGGTGACCAAAGCAGTGAATGCACTCCTAGACTTCATCAATAGAAATACAGTATTGGCATCAAGGGAAGTAGTACTGCCAATGTATTCTGGTCAAACTTCACCAAGAATACTGTATTCTGTTTTGGGCATCAACATTAAAATAGGATATTGACAAGCTGGAATATTACAGAGGAAAGTGAACAAGTCAATCATGGATCTGCAATATCTATGAAGAAAGACTTAGAGAGCTGGGAATGAGTAACTTGGTGAAGAGAAGTCTGAGAGGTAGTAAGATAGAAATCTTTAAATATCACAATGGTGCTATGTAAAATATGGCCCTAGCTTGTTTTCTAATGATCCAGAAACTAGACTGTGAATCAGTGGATTCAAAGGAAAGGAAGAACTTCTTGACTGAGAGTTATTCACTAGTAGAGCAGGCCATCTTGGAGGATGGTGGAGTCTCCTTCTTTGGAGTCTTAAATAGAAGTTGGATAACTATCTGTTTGGAGTACTATACTCCTCTATGGCACAGAGTTCAATAACTACCTCATCAGATGGGGGAAGAATTGCTGCCATTTCTTCATGCTCCAATTGCTGCCCCTTTAAGCATGGAGCCCGCCGGCTCTCATTACATGCTACGCAACTACTTCTGATGAGGCTCTGTGCTTAAAAGGGCAGCAAAGTGGAGCATGCCACCACAGTGGTAACATGTTAGGCTTCCCGTGTTCTGCCAGGAACAATGGGCAGGGGGGGGGGAGCGGGAAGATTGACATTAGTCTTGTGCATTTGTACATAATTACTATCTGTTTCTGTTTGTTTCATTCATAAGGCACCATTTTTCATTTTAGAGCACCTTCAAAAATGGGTCCCTTTCCAAATGGGTGTTTTTGTTCTACTGCTGAAAATTCAAAATTTCTTAGTCCATTGGCTTCAGTGGGTGGGCTTCCCCAGGCTTCCCTTCCCCTAAGTTTTAGGGCTATAGGGGTGAAAATCACCACACACGGAGGGCATATCTACCACTCTTAGCCTACCAAGTTTTATAACATTTGGGTCATCCCCGATTTTTAAGGATTTTTTTCTTTTGATAAATAAAATCTCCTTTAAAACAGAAGAGAACTGAGTTTAAAGACAGGGCTTAAGATACCACTATTACTGTGATGTTTTCCCCTCCATATGTAGAACAGAACTGAGTTTAAAGACAGGACTTAAAATACCACTCCTGTGATACTTTCCCCTCGGTCTGCTTCTGCAGATAAGATGAACAGTGGTGGGTGAGGCGAGGCAGGCAGCAGGCAAGATGGACAGCGTTCTTCTCTGCCTGGCCCAACAGCCAAGGTTCAGAGGGAAATTACAGGCAGCAATTCTTTGCAGGCCGTATGAGGAGAACCACATGGGCTGAAAAGCAGGCAAGGAAACTGTGCTTGCTCCTGCTTTCTTTCATTTTGAGCTTAGTTTTATTCTGGGGGAGGGGTTCCCATTTCGTGCTCCTACTGGAAATGAAATGAATGAAAGAACACATGACATGGGAGAAACGGATACTGTGCACACCTCTAGTCAACACTTCTTCCTGTGGGCTGCTCAGCTGGGTGAGTTGGGCAATGTGGGGCATGGAGTGACAGATTC
Source organism: Anolis sagrei (assembly GCF_037176765.1). NCBI lineage: Eukaryota > Metazoa > Chordata > Lepidosauria > Squamata > Anolidae > Anolis > Anolis sagrei. The sequence goes on along the minus strand of NC_090021.1, from coordinate 138,177,488 downwards.
CCCATATCCACCGATGTGCACCATCAGAATAACCATGGTGTGTGGCAATTCTGGCGGCCTTTATGATGAGGTCCATAGATGGCTTTTGTGATTTTTAAAAATTCTGTGATTCTACAATTCTGCAATCTATGACTGTACGATCAAGATTCAAATCTCCACTCACATAGGAAAACCATTGGATAACTCTTGGTAAGCCATACTCTCTGAGCCCAAGAAGAAAGCTATTTCTCTGAATAAAGCTTCCCAAGAAAAGAGTATGACAGGGTCATCATAAGTTAATTTGAATTTATTTATTATTATTTATTTAAAAGTTTTGTATACCGACCTGCTCACCTCTCTTGAGGGACTCAGACCGGTTTCCAACCATAATATCACATTATGAAGACTCATAACAAGAACAATACCCACCTTTAAATTCTCCCTTTTCTTTTTCTTAAAATGAAATACATTTTAAAAGAATTCATCAGATAAGTATTTAGATCTGCCAGATACTGCTGGTTTCTGTACTCCAGTTTTTTTATGATGTACATGTTGGCTGCTTGCACATTAAAAGACCTGATATGTGTCTACTGCTGACATATGCACACAGAGTACAGAAAGATAGGAGAGAGAAAAAGATTAAAAGATGGGTGGAAAAGCAAGGCATCCTTTCCAGGGAGGCACAGCCCTCCCAGCACTGCACTGGAGCTCCACCAACTTACACTATGTTTTAGAGTTCAAATACTGTTGCATTACAAATAATGGTCAAAAGTGAAGTAATATATTGAAAGGTAGTGCATGTGGTGGGCACTGAGAGGGCAGGCAGGCAAGCAGAGATATGCTCCTCACTGCTAAATCAAGAAAAAGAGCACATACTTGCAAGGCAGAACTAAATGTATAAAGAATTCAGTGTCTTAACATTTTTCGCAACCTTTTGCAAGCATTATAACTGGAGTATGTTGGTGATTAGAAGCTAGATCTGTTTCCAGCTAAAGCCTAACACTTTTCTTTCCCATCACCTCACCATAATGAAATGATGATGATGATAAAAATATTAAATCATAATATGTAACTGTAACCACTTAAAACATAGAAAACATATAAACATTAGTCATAGAGGAGGAGCCCTGCGTGGTGCAATGGGCTAAACCCTTGTGCTGTAGGACAGCAGTTCGAATCTGGGGAGAGCGGGTTTAGCCCCCTCTGTCAGCTCCAGCTCACCATGCGGGGACATGAGAGAAGCCTCCCACAAGGATGGTAAAACATCAAACATCCGGGCATCCCCTGGGCAATGTCCTTGCAAACAGCCAATTATCTCACACGAGGAGCAACTTGCAGTTTCTCAAGTGGCTCCTGACATGGGAAAAAAAGCCATACAGGAAACACCAAAGAACTGGTGTCCAGAATATATCTCACTATAATAGGACCAAATCTCAGCAGGTGCTATGGTCCCACTGTATTCACTGATTTTTTATTGCCTTTTAGGATTTTTTTTCTTTTAAAAACCATTTTCACCAAACAGTGTATTTTGCTCAACATAACATGGACTTTTTGTGTGCTTGTAAAACTATATCTGAAATATTAATAACCATATAATCTTGACTGGCCGGGAGAAAACATTTTCTTCTCTTGTGGAAGGAAAGACACCAACTTAATTCATTAAGGGTTCAAATGAGCCAATAGAATGAAGCCACTGTGCATTGAAATGAATTTAGACATTGAAATGAATTTAGACATTTAGACAGAATAGAAATGAAATAAGGAAAGGAAAGGAAAGGAAAGGAAGGGAAAGGAAAGGAAAGGAAAGGAAAGGAAAGGAAAGGAAAGGAAAGGAAAGGAAAGGAAAAGGTGGAGTAAAGCCAGCAGAGGTGAGAAACTAGGAGCCCTTCCAGACAGATCCCAGGATCAGATCACAGGTTTTCTGCTTATTCCATATTATCTGGCAGTGCGGACTCATATATCCAGTTTAAAGCAGAAAACCTGGGATCATATCCTGGGATATAGAGCCTGCCTGGAAAGGCCCTAGCTCAGTCCAAACCAAACCAAATCTTCTCCAGAATATTCTGCACTCCATATTTGGAAGCAATTTATGAATCCCTGCTTCAGACTGAGTCCATATTCAGTAGAAGATAGTTCTCCATGTTGAGCATTTCTCTGTGTTTCATTGAGCAAAACAGGCCAAGTGTGATCACTACATAATAACGCATTATGTCTGTGCTATCCACCATGAGTCCTCAGCTTGGTGGGATTTGATGCAGCCGTTATCTTTCATGATTGCACCATATTCTAAAGGTAAGCCTGAATCAGCCACTCCTGACACACAGTAAGCAGCCATAATGATTCTGGAACAGTGAATGCTTTTTTACAAAAAGATATTCTGATGACTTAAGCACCACATTATGAATATGCCAGTAGTCTGGCTCTGAAAATGATTGAGCAGTTGAGGAATGATGAAAAGCAACAGGGGACATTTTTGCTAGCACATTATGTGTTTGCAATGCTAATAACTTGAAGGCTCTGCTCCCCATTTATTTCTGCAGAGGGTACTCACTGGATGGAGAAACAAGATGGGAAAAAGCAGGTTTGGATGGATGGGAAAGAAGAAGAGCTGTTCAAATAGCTGACCTCCCTGGAATACTTCAGGAACAGACATGTAGAACTGTGGGATGAAAGCAAGGAAATGGAAAAGAAGAAAATATACAGGAAAGCATGCCTAACTATCAAGCTTTCACCCTAGAGCTGAGCAATACAGCAAAAAGTTGATTAATATGATGGGAAACTATTGGTCTATTGATAAAAGTAAAATAAAAGCACTTCATGGTCTTGCAAACTAGTATATAACAATGTTATATACAATGCAATGTTATGAAGATTGTAGTTGAGAGTTTTAGGATCTAGAAAATATGCAATACCCAAATGTCTGTCTAAATTACTTTTCAATATTTGTTAGCAGATATTTTAATCAGCACATTGTGAATTAGATTTGTTATGGTCATAACTTTTTTTTTCAGAAGAGGTAGTTGGAGTTTACTCCTCAAGTACCTCAATAATATGGTCATTCTTGAGGTGTGTGTTTGTGCATCATTTGTTGTTCTCTCCAGGGGCTGCATATTCTCCTGAGGTATCTGTCATGGTTGAATAGACTGAATCAAATATGTCCTTCTGCTTGTACAAGGTGAGTTCTCTTCATAGCAGATATCGATGTGGAGGAAATGAAAACATATTTGAACATAAGCTCATCCACTTCACTTCTGCTTGGAACTCTCACTCTAACACACAACGTATTACAGAGAAGCTTTAAAATATGAATAGTTCCTGTTATTCTTGGCATCACCATAGCACGTTGGTGAAGCTCTCAATTTTGCATTGTGAACAGCACCAAGAGCAAGAAACCTGGGCAGCCCAGGAAGAGAACAAGAAAGAAACCATGATGGAAACTAGGGAATTGTCACCTAATTGTCCGTTGTTTTGGAGAGCAGACTCCCACTGGTCCTATTTCTGAGGCATTGTCCGGTTTCTTTTTTTAAGGGGGAAAAAACCCTCTCTGATGTAATGGGTGGGGGGATAGGAAAAGCTATAAATGAAAAATGTTGTAAAATTCCACACCAAAGTCTTCTATTGAAGGATTTTTCATTTCCTGAGATCAGTGGTTGTCTTAAATAATGGTTGTAAGCGTTCTGACCTTTTCCCTGAATAATCTTTGATAATTTTTTTTGAAATACCCTGACAATTTATCACTCACTCCACTTCAAGAGTCATAAGCCAAATAGTGTCTGCTGCAGTGAGGAACAAACCTGTTTGTTATTGTGAATCTCAAGGTTTTGAGATATCCTTCCCCAGTACAACTAAGAAAGTAGATCTGCAGAGATAACCTTTTCATTTGTGCAGAGGACCATAGAAGACTCAAAGCAGGGATTCTATTACACCATATGTAAGTAGATTCTCCTCCCCCCAATTACATTTCACTACACCATAAAGTGAGGTCAAGGAATGAAGGGGAGTGTCCAGTGTACGCGGTGTATTGCTATAGTGTACTCTCAAGATCTTCTCCTGCTATGTTAACATAATCAAACAACGAGTGTTGTGAAAGATTTCTGCCTGAGCCCTAGATCCCTTAGGTTTGATTGTATTTCAGCTCCCAGAGGTTCTAGCTAAGCAATGGTTAGAGAGGACAGGAGTTTCAGTCCAATTTCTAAAAAGCTTTCCAACTCCACTCTTTCCCTGGTGGTCCAAAGATACTGTGGTAGAAAGAAAAGAAATCTGTCCGGGCATTACACCTGTTTCTATTGTGGACATTTGTGCATTTAGTGAAAAATTGTGTATATCCTGGATACTAATCTCTTCCCTGCTTGGTCAGAAATCAAGATTATTTATCCCTTCCCACAATTCCACACAAATTTCCTTTTCTCGTACTCTCACAGTGGATACCTTAATGTATCATAGAATCATAAAATAACAGAATTGGAAGAGACAACATGGGCCACCTAGTTCAACTCCTTGACATGCAGGAAAAGCACAATCAAAATACTCTTGACAGATGGCCATCCAGCCTCTGTTTAAAAGCCTCTAGGGAAGGAGCTTCCACAAGACTCTGAGGAGAGAGTTCCACTGCTGAACAGCTCTTACAATCAGGAAGTTATTCCTAATGTTCAGATGGGATCTCCTTTCATGTAATTTGAAATTTCTCTATCATACACCCTGTGGAAGCTCTTTGGTCCTTTTCCAGTTTAGGGTTGACACAATGCCAATGAAAATTGGAGACAGTTTCTGTACATGTAATGGTTGTAGAGAAGAGAGAAAAAATCCATAGGTATGACTTATTACCTGGCTGAATGACAAACAAATGCTGGGATTCCCTCTTCTACACAACTATGAAATGTACACTAACCCTATATCGTTTTTAGTCTTGTAACCCAGTTTTACATTCATTAAGGGATTAAAATTTACTCCTGTGTACCTTTTGCTGTAAGCAGGGGATTTCGATTCTTACTTACACACCTAAAATATTCCCGTCCATTATTTATTTACCTTATTATTTACCTTACTTACGCACCTAAAATATTCCCCTCCATTATTTATTTAACTTATTATTTATTTTATTATTATTTATTTATCTTATTTATGTACCTTATTATTTACCTTTATTAAGTCATTTTTTTTGCTTTACTGTTCATTTGGAACTGCCTTTGTTTGGTGTCCTCAGTTTGAGAACACACGCACAAGTCTCTTTAGAGCTGGAACACAGAACATTTAAGGGCAGCCCAGAGATCATGCACTGTACTTCACAAAGGGATAATTCAATGACCTTTAATATTGATGTTCTTCTCTTGATACCTTTAGGACTACAGCAGTGGAATTGCTCCTTGAGAATGAAAACCGTCTAGTACACCTGGTACCAATTTAAATAGCATATAACAGCAGTGGATACATGCTGTCTAACTGGTTCGCCACTTCAATTGCACAGGGAAATAGTGATATTTGTAGATTAAAAACATAGGGCTTGAGCCTTAGACAAGAGCAATATTAATAACAGTGCAGCTGCCAGAGCTATATGAAGTTCACTTTTGCTATCGAAAAGGGCACACAGCTACAGCTTGTTTCCAGAATAAAAGGAGGTGAATATGACTCACTTAAGGATGTAATTTTATATGTTGGCACATTATAGCTTTCCCTGATTTTAGCTTGGTATTTTGGGAGAAAGAGTAACCTTATTATTTATTTTTTGAAAAGCAAAGAAAGGAACATTAAAACAGGTAAGTGCCGCAGCCCTCTGATGCTCGCATGTCTCCTTCCGTTTGATCCAGTGTACTGAGAGCATGCAAAAAAAGTATCTATTCAAGCTGAAAGGGGAAAAGTTGATAAGCCAGGGGTATGCTCTCCGGTAACCTTGAACTTGCATTCACTTCCCTCTGAAAACAAGCTGTCTCCAGGCAGGCAAGGGTGGAGGTGAAGTACTTCACAACATCAATACTGTGTTATAAATGTCTCAAAACTGTGTGGTAGCCTAAAGGTTCTGTGGATAGCAGAATTTAGAAATCCATCTCCACTGTGTTTTCCTATTACACTGATTTTTTAAAAAATCAATGCAGTCTTGCAGTGAGAGTACAGCTGTGCATTACAAGAAAATTTAAGGTGTGGGTTGCTTTCTTCTGAAACAAAATTATAAGGGAAACTAAATATACAACATGCAAATCAGACTAGAACTTGGAAAGGGACTTTTACAAAGTAATCAGGCTGGATCTACACTGCCATATAATCCAGTTTCTAAATCCAGATTACTTGCTGTGAACTGTATTATAAGTCTACACTGCCATAAACAGGCAGTGCCCGAGTTACAAACATCCGACTTACAAATGACTCATATTTAAGAATGGGAGTGAGGCAACAGGAAGTGAAAGACATCATCCTCTAGGAAGAGAGATTCACTCCTGAAAGAGTCATCATGGAGAAAAGGTGTCTCCACTGAAGCTTTATCACCAATCCTTGTTTCCAGGAGAAGCCAAAATTTTATGTTGAACTTGTGGGAAATGATATTCAACTGAAACTATTTCCCCACTTACAAAGGCTTTTAAAAAAGAAATACTATTTTATTGAATAGTCAGCCTTCCATATCTACATATTTTGCAAGCAGCGATTCCAACATCCTAGACTTGGAACTATTTTTTTACACCCTCAAATGTGAACCATGATTTTGCCTATATAAGGAATAGCAGTTCTTTACCCCATTGTTTATATTGGGCTTTAAGTATTAACAGGTTTTGGTATCCATAGGAGGTTTCTGGAACCAGAGGCGGCCCTAGGTAATTTTCAATGGTAAGCAAACAGTATTTTGGCGCCCCCCCCCCCCCCAACCCCAACCAATCACTGATATATATTTTCTGTTCACCGTGGGAGTTCTGTGTGCCATATTTGGTTCAATTCCATCATTGGTGGAGTTCAGAATGCTCTTTGATTGTAGGTGAACTATGCATCCCAGTAACTACAACTCACATATGTCAAGGTCTATTTTCCCCCAAGAACGCCTCAAGAGCGCCCCTGGCCAAAATCAACTATACTGCAAATGCTTACTTTGCGTAATGAGTTGAGCCGCCCCTGCCTGGAACCAAACTCCAGTGGATACCAAAAGCTCACTTGATGTTTCAATCCTTGGAACATTCTTACAGAAACAGCAAGTCAATCAATCAATCAATTGGAAAGGAAGATGAGGATCCCAAATTGCCTGTCACCTCAGTAATCCTTGCTGTTCTTTGTTGGTTTGTTGGTGCCACCATTACTATATACATAAAGTTCACATGCCTTAGATTCAAAATGCCAGCAACAGAAGGAATGGGATGTGGCAAAACCATCAATTTTCCACCATCACAAACCTGAACCCAATTACATTGCACAGCCCACCACTGAAGCTGCAGCAACTTAAACAATTACATGCATTACTAAGTAATGCCTGGCTTGAACATATTTCCCACAATGTTTTAATAAGATTCAACATCCTACAAGAGCAGCATCAGCACTAAACTAGTAAGAGCAGAAACGTGATCCTTGCTATGATTTGAAAATTTCACTGATATGCTCACAAACTATTGGAACAACCCTTTGCTTAAATTGTATTTTTGCACATGGCCGTGATCCTTTTTCTTATGCCAGGCCTTCAACATTAATGATTAGGTACATTTTTTTGTATTCACATTGAGAAACTCGATTACTGTTGTTTGTGTTTCTGATTTTTTTTTTGTAAAGGGCTGGTTTTAGTTTTATTATATTTTTAGCCAGGACTCCTGTTTTCCACAGTGGAACTCTATTTTTTCAGTACAATATGTCCTTGACAAATAGTTCACTCTTATTACACCATGGAGATGGGATTTCATTATGGTTTTGATCACTTGCCACAGTCTGTACAGTTGTGCTTGACACAAAAACCCTGCCCCTGAGCAGTAAACCAAGTGTGAGTGGGGAATATTGAGTGCCGGTTTCATATTTGTATGAGCTGCCAAGCCCAAATGTTTAGGCTGCAGAAGAGAATCGCTTGTAGCTCCTCTTGGTCTTTTATGTATCATCAAACATAGCTGAGTTACAGGATGGTGTCCGAGGACATGGATTCAAAGAATGTTATGTGCATTCCAGGAGGTGGAATAAGAAAGAGAGAAAGAAACTGCCCTGCAACACACAAAGCTGTTGAGTCAGGCTGTTTAGACCAGTACTGTTTATTCTGAATGACTGGTATTTTGCAAGACACTTTAAAAATGCATATATTTACAAACAAATTCAACTTAAGAGCAAGCCCACATAACCTATCTTTTTTGTAACTTGGGGGTTGCCTGTAATCCAGTTCAAAGCAGATAATCTTGATTCAGAAACGGAATTATATGACAGTGTATATGGGGGCCTCGTTGAGGTCCTACTGCTAGGGTCCTAGGTAATTAGAAACTGTTGTAATTTATTAAAAATAAGTATTTACTTTAAAGTAACAAATGTAGTTACTTTATAGTTACTTAAAACATTTGAATGGTATAAGAGTCCTGAAATGCAAAACACATTCGCCTTTTTCCTACTTCATCATGATCTGAACACTCACAACAGTGAATGAAACAAAAAATAAGTCAGCACTTGAACTAGGTGAATTTTCCCCTTTGACCATTAAGTGACAACATATAGCATAACTATAGATGACCAAAGGATTGATATTAACCTTCATTAAGTTAGAATCCTAATGAAATGGAAAGGAGACTAGAAGAGAAAGCCAGCTTCTGTAAGCTATGTTCAGAGGATGGCAATGATAAATTACTCCTGAGTATGTATTGTCAAAGTAAAACAACACTCAAACACAGGGTAACTCCAGACAGGAAACAATCAGGGACAGCTAATCACCTGGGATTCCCCCAGGCACTAACAAGCCACACCTAAAAACCGCCAGGCCATCAAATGCTAATCAAGGTGGCCAATTGAAACATTCACACCTAGCTCTAGCAGACAAAGATTCTTTCTCCAACCCAGGACATTCCACAGATATATAAACCCCATTTTCCTATCTCACAACCTCTGAGGATGCCTGTCATAGATGCAGGTGAAACGTCAGGAGATAATGCTTCTAGAACATGGCCATATAGCCCAAAAAACCTACAACTACTCCTAAGTATTCCCTGCTTAAGATAAAGCTATGAAATTCATCCATTAAAGTTCATGGTATGATTGAAGACCCATGGCACAACAACTACCTTGAATCCATAAGCAAGTCTGGGTGTGGTCATTGTCTTTATAGCCAGAAGACTTTCTGGGGACTCCATGTATGCCATTTAAGGACCATGATACAAGATAAGGAAAGAATAAGACGTTTCATATAAATTGTATTTGTACTGAAACATAAATGCAGGCTTACTATTTTGTTGTTATCTTGTCAACTAAAGATGTACATCTTTGCAAATTTTTATCCTCACTAATAACTTAGCTATTGTTCTTTTTCCCTGCAGCAACTGTGCAGTTTTCAATTATTTTTTTTAAGTTTGGGATTTATTTTTCACAAAAGAATGCATGTGGTTTTATTGCACAGATAACAGCATAAAACCATTGTGTGCTTTTTATGCAGAATAATTTCTAAACTGCAAAGGTTCTCATCAAGGTGGCGGAAACACTTGGGTGATCCCAAGTGTTAGGAAACAATACCAATAGGTTTTGCTGACATTTTCTAGTCACTGTTTATAGTGAACAACATTACTTTGTGTTGCTTCTTTCACTTCGTAACCCATCTTTGAAGGTTTCCGCCTTCAAAGATGGTAAGACAATAATATGAAATAAAATACAATAAATCATAAATTTCTCATCTCAGTTCATAGCTATAAGTGAAGTGTCAAATGTAAAAAATAATCTTTCCAGTGGTATAAATAGGATAGTTAGTCATTCAAGTTTTCTGGATGGCTCTTTAAACCAAGGGATAAAGAAGATTGGAAGTAGGAAAAGCAAGATGAAATTTAAAAAAGGGATAGGAACATATTTTGTGTATATTTTTCTGCAAGGATAAAGAGCCCTTAAGGTGTTATATAAGCATGGAGTCCATCTGCTGCCTTCATATTCCATGTGGGGATCTCTGTGAGGTGCTTCACACAGAAAGCACAGAGAAGGGGGAACGAAGTTGCTTTCTGTAGATCTTCAGGAGATAAAAGTGGCTTAGAGGCAGGGGAGCTACTGACAGAGATTATTCAGTGCTGTGAAAGAGAAGCAATGTATAGCCCACAACTTCAAGTTAGAATAAATCTTGTAAAAGTGTGAATTTGAAGAAATGTGTCTCAATGTACAAAATTCAGAAATACAGATACACATTCACTCAATGAAAATTAAAGGACTAATTAATTCTCTAAACTTTTGTTTTTTCAGCCAGCATATCTTCTCTGTGTTATCTTCCCCTGCTCAATCATAACATTCTGTAGAAGACAATTTCCAAAATATATGAGAGAAAATGACAGTCTGATCACCTTGCCTTGGGAGGATAAGGCTGTTGCAGTGAGTAGCAATCTAAATGTTCTTCCAGTTTGGACTTCATCATAATAAATAGTCATGAGTGGGAATGAAGCTCATTTAAAAATATTGTGGCCATTTATAGTGTTTCTACTGCTCTATTGTTTGTGTGATATTAACAATATACATTTCCACGCTGAGTAAATTACAGCTGGTTAGATTTAGCCATTTCTTGACATCACTGTTTGGCACCAATGAAGGCATCTTTCTTTCTTTGTTTCCTGCTTTCTCCCTACTTGCACTCAAGAGCATTTCAGGAGAGAAATGGTTGAGGGGAGAAATATTATTTTAGGAGGCATTTACACAGGCAGGAACCTCCAGGATTGGTACAGAGTATAGTACTCTGCACCAACTCTGAGAGAGTCTTCAATGCACCCATGTTTATCCTGCTGCAGTAGTGGGATGAAGTCCTGACCATCCAACTGCATCAGACAATGTCTGCTGGTTTGTAGAGTTCAGTGATGGTCGGTGACTGAGAATGTTGTTATTATACTTCCTACAACTTCAGTGGATGGTGCAACGATGATCTTGCTATCCATCCAATACTGAAGTTGGCTGAAGACTTCAGTTGGGGCTTTGGTGACTTAGATTGTCAGTGTGCCACCTCCTGAAGATGTGGAAAATGGAGCAGCAATGATCAGTTGCCAAAGCCCATATGTTGTCTATATAAAAAAATAGGCTTTGTTGTGGGAGAGTGTGATTTTGATAATTACTACCCTGCCCCCTGAAGCAGCAGGGAGGAGAACCTCAATGTTCTGCGCTGCCGACCACCATTTCTGAGGTCTAACAAAGAACAGACTTCAGTAGGCTGGGGATGGCAACTCAGATCATTGCTGCCCTGCCCCTGAGCTTCAGGGAGCAGATCAGCAATGATCTGAATTGCCATCCACTACCCCTGAGGTGTGGGGGGGAGGGGCAGTGGCAATGAAACAAAAATAATGTCAATAAAGACATTGACATAGTTAAAGGTTTTCTTCCATACAGCAGCTCAGGTAAAGGTAAAGGTTTTCCCCTGACATTATGTCCAGTCTTGTCCAACTCTGGAGGGTGGTGCTCATCTCCATTTCTAAGTTGAAGAGCCAGCATTGTCCGTAGACACCGGCAAGGTTATGTGACCAGCTTGACTGCATGGAGCACTGTTACCTTCCCACTGGAGTGGTACCTTTTGATGTACTAACATTTGCACGTTTTCAAACATCTAGGTTGGCAGAAGCTGGGGTCAACAGTGGGAGCTCATCCCACTCCCTGGATTCGAACCTGTGAACTTTTGATCAGCAAGTTCAGCAGCTCAGCAGTTTAACCCACTGTGCCACTGGGGGCTCCAGTCACTACAAATGTAGTGGCTGTACTACAATAGCTCAGTCATCAAAAATGTAAACTGCAATTAATAAATCAGTAGAAGACTAGGACTTAGAAGGTCAGCTGTGAAGGTTCTAAACAGGATCCTGAACTACAAAGATATATCACTTAATCCTAAAGTTAGGATTGTTCGTGCCATTGTATTTCCCTTTTTTTATGTTTGATTATGAAAGCTGGACAGTGAAATAAGCTGATAGGAAGAAAATGAACTCATTTGAAATGTGGTGTTGTAGAAAAGTTCTGTGGATTATTATTATTATAATTATAATTAAACTTTATTTGTACCGCGCTAGCATCTCCCGAAGGACTTGATGCGTCTTACAAAGGCCAAGGCCTCAATACACGACATAACAATACACCTAAAGCAAATTAAAACAATTAAAGCAGTATTAAAACAACAAAACAAGCAATAAACAATACATCAGAACACGATAAAACTGGGCCGAGCCAGAATAAAGGGTACAGGATTAAAAGTGCTGATGTGACAGGTGATATGTAAGGATTATAGGGCAAGTGCAGTGTGCAGTGTGGGGCAATCTTAATTCTAATAAAGTGCTTCTGGGACTTGATATTGGAGATTTCCTAATCGGGGAAGGCATTATAGAATATTATCTCAAGATATAGAACATTATCTCAAGAAGGTGGCTGATCTGCCTCCTCCCTATTATACATCCCCCTCCCCATTATTGATAGGAAAGTCATCACTACCTGGTGCAATGAGCCTGTTCCATTTCTGTGCTGACATGCTGGGACTCAGTGGGTAAGATCTCCTCTCCAACTCTGCCTCCTACCCCTTGCTATTCCTTAGGTAGTAATTATTTCATGTTAAGTTTTATTTATTACTGAAATTGCAAAATTGCTTTTTAAAACTATTTAAAAATTATGGATGAGTGGAATTATGGGAGGCCAAGTTTATGAGATTATGGGAAAGTAAGTCTGTGGAACCATGAATCACTGAATTGGCATAGTTGCATGAAAACAGAGAGGTGCAATAGTGAGAATGCTCATCCTAGTATGTTGCTGCTATTATCATTAAGCAGTGGATCCTGGACAAAGAGTGTCAATCGGACTGAGCCTGTTCCCCAGCCTTTATTATTAGGGAAGCCTGTCACCATGGCATACCTAACAGACTTGGAGGTGTTCAAACACCAAAGGGTTTTTACCCTCGCAAGATGCTATGCCCTCCTATCAGCTGTAGTGGAGGGGAGGTAGCAGAAGACTCCCTTCAAGGAGAGACTATGCCCCTGTGAGTCCAGACATAGAAACCACTGAGCACGTACTTCTTCAATGTATGTTCTACAGAGACCTTAGAACTAATCTCATTACACCATGGCTTCTAAAATACCCACGGTACAGTGAAAAATATTACTCCACCCTGCTGCTTTCAGACTCTAGCACTACAATAACTTACCGTGCAGCAAAATGCAATAAAGTTCACAGCACTGAAAAGACAAATAAATGGGCCCTAAAGCAAATCAATCTTGACTTCTTTTTAGAAGCCAATAGGATTAAACAGTGACTTGTAATATTTTGGCCATATCATGAGAAGACATGATAGACTAGAAAATACAATGATGATCGTCATCGCTATGATACTTCATTTTGTTGATGGGAAGCTTCCTACTGGAGTGGAAATCACCTATCGGACAGATGGCAATCTATTTAACCTCAGCAGACTGAAAGCCAAAACCAAAGTTACAACAACATCTGTTACAGAACTCCAGTATGTTGATGACAACATTGTCTATGAGCATTCAGAAGAAGACCTACAAGCCACTCTAAACACCTTTGCAGAAGCATACGAGAAGCTTGGCCTGTCATTAAACATCGAGATAACCAAAGTGCTCTTCCAGTAGTCACTGGCCAACCCCTCTCCAATGCAAGAAATACAGCTTAATGGTGTAACAGTAGAAAATGTTGACCATTTCCGCTACCTTGGCAGCTACCTCTCCACAAGAGTCAGCATTGACACTGAAATTCAACACCGCCTGAACTCTGCGAGTGCAGCTTTTTTCCAAATTAAGCAGAGAGTGTTTGAGGACCGGGACATCCATAGGGATACCAAGGTGCTTGTTTATAAAGCTATTGTCCTCCCAACCCTGCTATACGCCTGCAAGCCGTGGACAGTCTACAGACATCACATGCAACTCCTGGAATGATTCCATCATGCTGCCTCTGAAAAATCCTGCAAATCTCTTGGGAAGACAAGTGAACCAATGCCAGCATGCTGGAAGAAACAAAGACCACTAGCATTGAAGTGATGGTCCTCCGCCATCAACTCCGCTAGACAGGCCATGTTGTCCGGATGCCTGACCACTGTCTCCCAAAGCAGTTGCTCAATTCTGAATTCAAGAATGGAATATGGAATGTTGGTGGGCAGGAAAAGAGATTTAAAGACGTGCTCAAAGACAACTTTAAAAAACTCTGGCATAGACACTGAGAACTGGGAAGTCCTTGCCCTTGAGTGCTCCAGTTGGAAGTCACCTGTGACCAGCAGTGCTACAGAATTTGAAGAGGCATGAATTGAGGGCGAAAGAGAGAAATGTGCCAAGAGGAAGACGCGTCAAGCCAACCCTGACCAAGACTGCCTTCCACCTGGAAACCGATGCCCTCATTGTGGGAGAAGATGCAGATCAAGAATAGGGCTCCATAGTCACCTACGGACCCACCACCAGGATATTACACTTGGTGGACCATCATCCTCGGACTACAAGGGATTGCCTAAGTAAGTAAGTACAATGATGATTGGTAAATTAGAAGGCAGTAGGAAGATAGAGAAAGGCAATGTTATAAATGAATGGGTTCAAATAACGAAGTCACAGTCCTGAGACCTCAAGATCTGAGCATGGTGGTTGAGGATAGGGTGATTTAGAGGTCTTTCATTCATTCCTGAAATTGAAGTTGACAGTTAGCTATAGCAATGATCCTTTGATACAGACACTAGCCTGGCTTTAGCATTACAACAGAGAATCCCATCTAGCAGCTAGTCATATAATAATATACTCATCTGATTTTAGCTCTGCCTCTCAAGGAAATCTATGCCTTCTTTCACTTTCCTGTCATCCTCCTCCCATCTTTTCCTTTTAATCCTAAACCATATGGTCACATTCTGGCATTCAATGGCAACTCTGCCTACTGGATGAAGAACACAAAGGGACTACTCATATTGGTAAAGCTTTTCTTCTCAGCTCTAATTGCAAGACATACGCGCAAATAGCTTCTGATGTTGTTATGTCCATTGAATAGAGGCTTAATCCATCAAATTCTGTGAACCTTTTCTTTTGTTTCTAAGAGAAACAGATTGCGGACTTCTTCGGCATATAGCAATTATAAACACATCCCTTCTTCAGCCTGAAAAAGGACAAAGTTACTCCACAGGCAGTACTTGCATCAGGTTGAGGATTTGTTTGTCATAGACAGATTTTATTGGTATTGTTGTTAAACCTTGGGACAAGTGAGCAATGAAGAAATAATTCAAAGACATAATAGCTGGGCAATAGTGGAAGATGGGAAGGGAAACATGGGATTCTAACTGTTTTTAATGCTGACATTTCAATGCTGAATGACCTTGTGCTGCCACGCGCTGGGCCTATAATAATTGTCTTTTGAACGTGCTCTTTGTGCCCAGCAGGAAGCCGGGATGCCTTGGCTGAGAGGCCCTAAGGATTTTCCTATACAAAAGTCTTTAGATGCTTGAAAAGTTTAACAAAGTCCTTTATTATTGCTTAGATCATCAACAATTTAAACAAACACTTCTCAGATCTTCAACAAGTCAAACAAATGCTTCTTAACTTGCCCAAATGGACAGGTAACTGGCTTCATGAACTGTTTCTTTTCTTTAATAGGAAAACTCTTTTTAACCCCTCCCAGTCAATGTACTTTCTATGCTTGCTGGTGTGGGCTCTACTCCTGGCTCCAATTGCTTCTGGTTACCCAAGTAGACCTACCAGCCAAGGCTTTGTAGATTCTCCAGCTGGAGTTCTTTTGGATCTTTTCCACGAAAGATGTGGAGCAGTTTCCCCTGGATGCTTCTGTTTCCCCCGGATGCTGTGAGAAACTAAGCTTGTCTACAGATGGAGCTGGTCCACTTCCTGTAGCTAAGCTTTCCACTATAAGACTGAACTAAAAATAATTCCCTTTCCCTTCCAGAGCCCTGGAAAAAGGGGCGGAACCAAAACTTAACAATGATAGACAGGTCATTGTTTTTGCAAACCAAGGGAAACCACCTTACTGCAAAATGCATGGAACCATGGAATATATGCAAACATTCAATAGAAAGAAAATGAAGCTGAAGCTCCTGGTACAGCCATACCACCACAGACCTCAACATTTGGATTACAATTTCAGATCCGGAGCCTCTCACAGTACAGAATCCAGCATTATCATACCACAGTCAACTGCCATGCAACTTCCTATGGAAGCTTTCATTGGATGAACTGATGACAAAAATCCAAATGCAGGCATTCTCTTAATTTCATGTGTTTTATAGTGACATCTTCTATATATTACGTACAATGTAATTTAGCATAAGAACACTGAGGAAAGGGGTGTATATGGCGATAACTCATATAATATTGTATGGTAGCTCTTCTCCAATAGATGTTTATAAATTACATTTCTTCGTACAGATATGTTCTTCTGCTCTAATTTCTTTATCATGTTACTGAGAAAAGAGTCTAAATGTTTCACAAAGAATAAAAACAGTTTTATAAGTGAAGGCATTTATAAAGTTGCCTTTTGATTCAGCTGGAGTCTTTTGGTCTGCCTCATGCCATAGGAAATAGGGAGCATATTTAATACCAAACAGTTATGGCCATTGTGAGAATGTGCTGGAATATTACAATGCCATTTTGCAGTCTAACATTATCTCTCCCAAGGAATCAAACTGAGATTATTCTACTGTGGGAAAATCACTCTGGAAATTAGCAATAATATCTTTCAAATTCCCCACTTTACAATAAAATCCTTGATATATATTGTGCAGTGCTGAGATGTCAGCAACACAGTTAATAGTTAGAATGCTTGGTTTTATTTTTCTTTGCTTGCTTTCCCATGAAAATTGACAAGAGTCTCTTTATTATCTACACAGTTTGATAAGTTCAATGCTAAGAAATTTCCATAATGACATTCTTGAGTCTTATCTTCATATACAAATTTTTAGACTTTGTACCATAAGTAATCTTCAGTGATTTTTGCTGGAGTCTTCATGTAAAATCTTGAGTGTTTCGATCTTGATTAATTGAGGACTCCACAAGTAATCTTCAGTTATTATACTTGGACATGGAAGATAGAGATAGAATAGATGAAGGAAACCTTCAAGAGACAACATTGGAGCCAGGATCATCCCTAGTGAGTAGAGTTATGCATGGATCTGTTATAGCCATTTTCCTTCAGCTTCTTTGGCTTGTTTGGCTTCTCTGGATGGCCATAATGGCGAGGGCTCAGCTGTGTTTTTTTTTTAACCTGTCTAGTATTTAGTAGGATTATGAAGTGAGAGGCAACTAATCACAGTTCATGGAATGCAGTGGAGGAGGACTTATGGAGGAAAAACCATAAATAAAGACTTGCCTGTAAGGGAGTTAGTTACGGAAATCAGAGCCAGAGTGAATATTTATTAGTCAGGAACTGATTATTAGTCAGGAACTGATAAGAACTTAATGGAGTTTTGGGAGCTGGAAATAAATTTAGGGAATTCATTTATATCCTAATTCTCATATTATATGACTGGAATCTTGCAAGAGATTTATGAATGTGTAAGCACTAATTCTCACAATCCTCACTTATTAGGAAATTGACATTGTGTTTAACAAGAATCTGTTCTTCTGCCATTCAGTAAGCAACTGGCTATCATTCCCACCCCTTCTCATGAACAATCTTTGAAATGGCCAGCAGAGAGATTACCCTGTCACTATTCCCCTAGAGATTGCTTGTGCAAGAGGATGGGTGGAATAATCAACTAAATGCTTCCCAATTGACAAAGAAACAGGTTCACATGGA
Source organism: Anolis sagrei (assembly GCF_037176765.1). Taxonomy (NCBI): domain Eukaryota; kingdom Metazoa; phylum Chordata; class Lepidosauria; order Squamata; family Anolidae; genus Anolis; species Anolis sagrei. The sequence goes on along the minus strand of NC_090021.1, from coordinate 138,159,647 downwards.
TCACAGTAACTGCTGTGCAATATGTAGAGATTAGGGGATTTCCAAGTAGCCCCTAAAATAAACCCTATAGGGGATTCTAACATATATCCTCACAAGTGTTGTTTTCTAAAACTGTGTCTCAGTGTTTTTGTTTAAGAAGTGAAAGGGAGAGCTGGTGGTCATATTTTACCACACTTGATCCACTGATCAGCACAATCACTTGCCTATACTAGCAGTCACCTTGAAGCATGTGTACCAGATCGAGAGAGATATCTTGAGGGTAAATGACAAAGATGACAGGACCCAAGGAGCAAAAAATTAGGATCAGCATGGATTGAGATTTCATTGTGCAGAGATGCTTCCTGCAATGAAGAATACTCCCCATTAATAATAAGCACTGGCTCAACTTGTTTACAATAATTTGTTTAGCTTCTTTTTTCAAACATTGAGACTACTTGTAGGAGAGATTTTCACAAATTAATGTGTGCATATTCACCATCTTCTCACAATATATGCTAGTTGTGCAGGACTGCATTTCAAAATGCAGACACTCAAGGAGAAAATGGAGGCTACTCCTTGGATCTACATTGGCTCTAACACATCATAGCAGCTTTCATTTCTACTAGTAGCTCCTATTTTTCACTTCTAACAGGTCTTAATTCAAAGCGTGTCATCTCCCAATGCCTCATATTACAAGGATATCTCCATGCTATCGACTGATGGTGGGAAAATACATCTACCAACATCAATTACTGTGAGAACTGCAGCAAAGCTCAAGCCTATTAGAAAACCTAAAGTTAAAGTGCTGGTGGTGACAGGTGATGCCATCACTCCTATTAATCAAACAGTATTTTTACCTTAACCTTGTGAGCCCTGGCACCATTACACCATTATGTGTGAATGTGTTGGTGAGCTTGCATGTGGACAGATATATGTGCACATATCCATCAAGGTCCTGGTTAAAACTGCTGTTGTTTATCATGTTATGTTTGGAGTCAACTGATTACATCCAGTTTGATTCCATTTTAGAAATTAAAGCAAAGGGAGAATCTGTGGCCATTCAGAGACCTAGGAGCTCCCGGTGGCACAGTGGGTTAAACCCTTGTGCTGGCAGGACTGAAGACTGACAGCCTTCAGGTTCGAAACCAGGGAGAACGCAGATGAGCTCCCTCTATCAACTCCAACTCCTCATGCGGGGACAGGAGAGAAGCCTCCCACAAGGATGATAGAACATCAAAACATCTGGGTGTTCTCTGGGCAACATCCTCGCAGACAGCCAATTCTCTCACACCAGAAGCAACTTGCGGTTTCTCAAGTCACTCCTGACACAACAAGAACAGCAAAAATAAATAAATAAATAAATAAATAAATAAATAAATAAATAAATAAATAAATAATCAGAGAACTGGAAAGACTAACTGTACCCCCATGGCATATTTCATTTATTGATATGGTAGTCTATATATGTTCTGCCCCATATTAGAACAGCAAATGGGAACCATCTTGACCTAATGAAAAGAAAGAAAGAACCTTTTTGTTATAAGGCATAAAAGCCCCGAAAACACAAAGAGCCCCATGAAGATTCTGCAAAGGGTTTCCACGTGTTCTATAAGAAATGCAGGTTTTTCTTCCCTCCTCCCAAGTCTTTCTAAATGAGAACTCTTAAAAGTAAACCAGTAGCAAGCAGCAATCACTTGATGCTGTAAAAATATGGGCAATAAACTGTTGATTTGTGCAGTGCTGGTCAATCATAGGGAAAAGCAACCCTTCTTCATGGAAATGTTATTTGAGATGCTTTTATAAAGCAGAAATGGTTATTTATTAGTATCACTATCCACTTGTTCCTTTACTCAGGTGATTTATTACAGTTGATAGTGCTTGACTGGATATAGCAGCTCTGAACACATTGGAAATGGTGTTTCCTCTTATTTGCAGTGTTCAGGTGCTCCCTATTGCCACAGTTTGTGGTAGAAAAAGGGGTGATTTGGTACAGACATTATATTGCTTGCGAAGTAGGGATTTTTCATTTCACTGACTGATTTTGCTGAGTACCACTTACCCAACAAATGGCAACTATCACATTGTGACACAACACTTTTAAAAGGCAATGTAAAGGTATAACCTCAAAGGTATTAATTACAGTATCTGCTAGAAGTTTCAATGTAGTATTTTTTTCTTTTTAATAAATGTAACTACAAGTAGTTATTAAAGAGACTTGATGCTATAAGCTGCTGACCTCACTTAAGAACTGATAAATAACAAAAAGCTATTACAGTTATACCACAAAATAAGAACATTTATCTTTTATTTAATTTACAATCACATTGTAGCTTCTGCCTAAGCTATTGTAAAAAGGAATAAGTTAAACAACATTGACATCATTATCCTTATTATTGATGTTGATGGCATTATGGCACCCACAAACATAGCTAGTATTATTGGAATGGATTTTGTTCCATTTTTTTTATAATAAATGTCAATATACTCACATTTCTTAATGAAGAGAACTTGAGATTATAAAAATGGAAGTGGGTAAAAGCAAAATTGGCAGTGGTGGTATAAGCCTAAGGAACCTTAATTTATTTTTTGCATTATTTTTGTGTCTACTGATTTGCATTTCTACACTGCCATATGAAATCCAGAGTATCTGCTTTGAACTGGTGTATATGGCATGGCAGTATAAATTTATACAATCCAGTTCAAAGCAGATAATCTGGATTTCATATGGAAGTGTAGAAGTGCAAATCAGTAGACATAATGTGGATTATCTGCTTCGAACTGGATTATATGATAGTGTGGACTCATATAATCCAGTTCAAAGCAGATAATCCACATTATTTGATTTGATAATCTGGATTATTTGTCAATGAAGATGGGACCCCTTAGATGCTCTCAGGGAATGGGTAACATTGTAGTGCATCCTAGTTCTATTGGAGTGGAGTTTCATTCCATTGGGGCTCATGTCAGGGCTAAAACAAATAATTCTCTCTAATTCTTAATAGGCAACTAGCTGAGATTTGGAATTTTATCTTTCCTTGACCCCACCACCTTTTTTCATATTTGGCTTGTTCAGTGTGTGCCCAAGACTATATCAGTTGCTTATGATCTTAGATGTTTTATTTCTCAAAAGGCTATGTTGAGATGTAATGTGGTGCAACCTCTACCCATATTCTCCAAGACCCTTGCATGGATTCGTGAAACAGATAATAGCGAATCTTCTGGAGCTGGAAGCTTATAACTGGAGACCCTAAAGAGACCCACAAACACTTTCAGGGAAAGTAGTAAAACCAAAGATATCAAATCCATGGTTCAGAAGGCTGCATTATATTTCAAAAAGGCCTGGATTTTATGTCAAGGCAACATGATTTGGTTTATTGATACATATACCTGGGTGTGTGATTCTAAAATATTTATATGTTTCAAAGAAGTAATTGAACCATTCTGTCTATATATATGTTTACATGTCTTTTGGCAATTCATTTTAACAGGTCAGAGTCCAAGTATTAGGATAATTACTGTATTACTTCATATGCGACCTCATCAGACTGTGTAAATTTTGATAACAATGTCGGTTCCTCTTTTTGTTTTGTGGCAGAATCTGCTGGCTCCCATCCCATGATGCACAGCTACATCCAGTGGGGCTCTATCACAAAACTAAAGATGTATGCCATTGTGACAGCAACACAGGTGGCTTCCCATGTTACATTGAGATATATGGGGAGAAGCCAGGTGGCAGACCCTTGGTATGAGGTAAGGATAAAGTTGGGTGAAGTTGGGTGTAAGGTGATGGGTTTCCCTTGCGCCCGTTGGGCACCACCGGATTTGCCATGATGCATGGCGGTTCTGGCAGCACATATGATGAGGCCCTTAGTCCAGGATGGACATCAGCTATGGTGTGATTGTTGAATATTTTGCAAAATTTCTAGGCAAAATCCAAGAGGATTTAGAGAAAGATACAACATAAACACAAGCATCCATGTAAAGTAGCATCTATGCTCCAATGAACTCATGGAGCTCCCAGATACCTTAAACCTTTCATTCACTACATTAATGGTCTGTGTTTTGTGTATAAAAGAATATATGGATAGGTATCCTTTCCCTATGAAAGTAATTGGGGAGGTTTGTGCCTTCAGAAGGAAACCTCTATAACTTAGACAAGTGTCAGAGATTGATGAGGGTCAATTACTCTGTTGATTGAGAAGGAGCTGCCTGACATTCTCACCACCTCTCCTGGGTGATTTACAGTGAAACAACAACAAAACTTTATTTTTATTCTGCCCCATCGCCCCATGGTGACTCAGGACAGCTTAAGAGGCAAATATTCAATGTCTTACAGTACCAATAAATAAACAATAAAATTAAATAGTGTAAACAGTCACTTATAAAATGCAACAATATATAAAATCAATAAAGACATAAAATAACATCAATGAGAGCAAAAGTTTTAAAAGCGATTTCCTTAGGAAGAACAAGCAGAATAATGACCCTTGTCACAAATTTCCCTTGCTCATTACTCAGGGGAGAGTTTGGAATATCTAGCAGCTGCTTCCTGATTGTCAGAGAACTAGATCCCTGTTGATCCCATTACTACTTATTAGCAAGTAGTCTTTGGGATACTTTCATGGTTCTTGCACAATTCCTAAATTAATGGTCATATAGGAGTCATGAAAAGATAGCAATTGCATAAGTTGTCTATGTTATGCATTGCAATTGCACAACAAGCCAGTCTTCATACAAGCCAGCTTTAATATACTGTACATTGGCCTACATCTGTACCAAATTTTGAAACTCGAGTTAGCGACGCTCATAGAGCATACAATTCCTCTTTTGCGCCAGTTCCACTGGCTGCCAGTCTGCTACCAGGCACAATTCAAAGTGCTGGCTTTAGCCCATAAAGCCCTAAATGGTTCTGGGCCAACTTACCTGTCTGAATGCATCTTTCCTTATGAATCTGCTAGGACTTTTAAGATCGTCCAGGGAGGCCCCGTTCTCAATTCCGCCTGCGTCACAAACACGTTTGGTGGGGAGAGAGACAAGACCTTGTCAGTGGTGGCCCCTTGGCTATGCAACACCCTTCCTGAGGACATTAGATCAGCCCCCTCCTGCTTAACATTTCAGAAAAGAGTCAAGACTTGGTTGTTTGAGCAAGCATTTGAAAATGCAAGGTAAAAGACATAGGAATTGGAACGACTGGACAACGTGATGGGATAATGATTTTTATTAAGAGATGCAAATGATCTATGTTTTAATATTGTTGTTATGGTTTTATATTATGTATCAATATTTTAAAATGTTTTATGGTGTTTTTGAGCATCAGATCATTGCCATTGTAAACTGCCTGATGGCTGAGAAGGGTAGTATACAAATACAGTAAATAAATAAATAAACAAATAAATAGTTGAAAACAATACAGCTAGATTAGTCACAGGAAGATCTAGGAGTGAGCATATCACACCCATACTAAAGTTGTTCCACTGGTTGCCAATCAGTTTCCAGGAAAAATACAACGTGTTGGTTCTTCTGACCTTTAAAGTCCTACATAGTTTGGGTCCAAATTACCTACAGGATTGTCTTCTCCTGTATAATCTGCCTTGGACACTTAGATCATTTGCGAGATGCTCACTCTAACCAGCCAAAACATGAGTGGCGATTGTCTCTCAGAGGACCTTTTCATCGGCCACCCCAAGATTGGAACGACCTGCCTAAAGAGCTCCAACAGCTAAATGAGCTGTCAGGAATTCAAACTCCATTAAAGACCTATCTCTTCTGGCACACCTGCCTAGTCAGTTTTAAACTATGAATTTTAAATTTACACTCCATTAGTTTTGTATTTTAATCTTTGTACTAAGCATTTAATATATGTATTTTGTGGTATTTTGTTTTACCCGAGGATTTTAACTGTTACATCCCACTTCAAGTCTTGAGGAGAGGCAGGTAACAAATAAATGTCATAATCATAATAATCATCATCCTATATGCTTAAAATATTTTTTAAATGCAGAGAAGTGATAAGACAGCTATTAAGCATCCTCATGCAAATTTCAAGTTATTATAACAAAGAGTTCAATAATGTCATTGCTGTTGTCATCATAACAAATTAATCTGGAAAACCATTTTTTGAATATTCCAGTAGTATTTACTGTATGATAACTTAATTTCTGGCAGGAGTTCAGGTTCAGCATGACTGCACAGTCCAGATCAAAAACGGGTATCATCTACTGAACCATCTAACAATTAGAGTTCTCTGAGGCAGCTAATTCAACTCAAAGCTGGATTAATCTGAACGTATCAAGCGTTGTCACCATTTTTAGATGTTGTTTTTGCTGGTGCTTGTAAAATCAGGCAGACAGCGGATTTCAAGAAAAAGAATTATATCGTCACAGTATTTATCTCTTGACACTTGTTCAGCATTCCATGAGCCCGGCTGAAATAATCTCTTTTACAGCCCAAAAACAGTGCATGCATTTGAATGGCTGAAGTCCAGCCAATTTGGAGGATGAATAAATTGGCTAGGCGTGCAATAACAGCCAGTAAAAATCTTTGAGCTTTATACGGTGTGTCAGGCTGGAGATAATTTGGGACACAGATGATCCCAAGTTGCTAATGTTTCATTTTCCTCGCCCTCTTTGCATTTGAGTTGTAACAAAAGCTCCCAGAGCCTCACCAAAGGGCTAACTTGATAACAGCTGGCAAATATCTGTGTATGTCCTGCCATTTTCTTTTATTAGATGAAGTGGACAAAGCCAGTGACAACAAAGTGCACCCCCTCCAAAACAAACAAGGATGTTATAAGGTAGCCTCAGGACATAATTAACTTATGAGTGCTGAGATCTTTGATTGCATTCCTAGCATGATCTTAATTGGAATTCTGAGCTTGTAAAAAGACCAAATGGTGGTATTCTGGGATAATTTGAAATGGTTGGCTGACATTTTTTCTGTTTTGTTACCTAGCAAGAAGAGCCCAGGCAAACAAATACCCTTTAGCTCTTGATAAATATCAGCTATTCAAGTGCAAGTAAGTGCAATGGAGAGGAGAGAATAGGGGTAGAACATGAATTAATCTCTATTAAGATACATTCAGTGAGAGTTGATGTCTTCCACAAGCTCTGGGTTTTAGTCCAAAGTTTGAAGGAGTCATCCAAAGTGCTGGGGATTCAGAATCTTGAACGGCTTCATTATTATTATTATTATTATTATTATTATTATTATTATTATCTTTATTTATACCCCGCTAACATCTCCCGAAGGACTCGATGCGGCTTACAAAGGCCAAGGCCACCAACAAAACAACAGCATACAAATACAACAGTAAAACTCATAAAGCAAATAATAAAACATCAAGCAAAACAATAAAACACTAAAAACAATGACACCATGATGCATTTAAACCTAAGGCCGGGCCAAATGTAATGGACAAATTTAAAAACTGCTGGACATGACAGGTGAAATGTAGAGGTTTTTGGAGGTAGGTGCAATGTGCAGACAATCCTAAATCTCTAACAAAGTGCAAATGATGCTAGGAGTTTCTTATTCTGGAAAGGCACACTGGAACAGCCAGGTCTTCAGGCTCTTCCTAAAGATTGCCAGCATTGGGGCTTGTCTGATGTCCTTGAGGAGAGAGTTCCAGAGTCGGGGGGCCACCACAGAGAAGGCCCTGTCCCTCGTCCCCACCAAACGCGCTTGCGACGTAGGTGGACTCGTGAGCAGGGTCTCTCCAGATGATCGAAGGGATCGTGTAGGTTCATATATGGAGATGTGGTCAAGCAGGTAGGCGGGTCCCAAACTGTTTAGGGCTTTGTAGGTAAGCACCTGCACCTTGAATTGGGACCGGAAGATGAATGGCAGCCAATGGAGCTCCTTAAACAGGAGGGTTGACCTCTCTCTGTAAGGAGCACCAGTTAACAACCTGACCACCGACCATTGGACCAGTTGGAATTTCCGAGCCGTTTTCAAGGGCAACCCCATGTAGGTTCTTTACAGAGGTTCTCAACCTTTGAGTCCCCAGGTGTTTTGTCCTTCAACTCCCAGAAATCCCAACCAGTTTACCAGCTGTTAGGATTTCTGGGAATTGAAGGCCAAAATATCTGGGGACCTACAGGTTGAGAACCACTGAGCTAGATTAAGAGCTTGGTTTCACTGCCTTCTGACATTGGAACCACCTGCTAAACAGGCAGCATTTTAATCTTTTATCTTGATATATTTGCTTTTGTCACTATTGCAGCAATGTCCTACTTTTGAAACCAAATGCAAGTCACTTTGTCTCCATCTCTCTCACACGCATCCTTAGTGTAATGCATTTGAATGAGGTAAGGTATTATCCAGCTGGTAGTAAAATATCGATGGGGGAAAACATTCATTTTGTACAATATTTATACTGAAGCCACATTTATCAGACAAATATGCAAACTGGAATAGAGTCAAATTCTGAACAACAGGATCTTTCAAATGTTGTGGTGTGGTTCTTGGCTCAAAAATTACATATAAAAATGTTTATTAGGAAATTGATTATGAGGGTGGCTGTAACATGAGAGAGAAAAAGAGAGCTCATGTAAATATGTGCATATGTTAGAGATAATTGTGTACAAAGATGTAAATTTTCATGCTTTTTTTAAAAAAAATGAGTCAATATGGATGTTAGGTGGAATGGATTCATAATAAATACAAAGGAAAGCAATGTGTTCTGGAAATGATACATTGATTTGTTAAATCCTGTTATTTAGTTTGAGCTTAGGTGTGGATTTTTTTTTCTTTTAACAGAGGCATTACAAAAAATCTGTTGGCTACCCATTTTCTCTTGATTTTCTTTAGTCTTTCTTTTTCCTCCCTTGCTTCTATAATATTGATGAGTCTGTAGCAACCTTATACCTTTGTATAAGCTGGCTGTTTGTGTGTGTGTGTGTGTGAGAGAGAGAGAGAGAGAGGAGCAACTTGAGAAACTGCAAGTCACTTCCGGTGTGAGAGAATTGGCTGTCTGCAAGGACATTTCCCAGGGGACGCCTGGATGTTTGATGTTTTACCATCCACATGGGAAGCTAGAGCTAAGATGAGAGCTCACCCCGCTCCCAGGATTCGAACCTCCAACCTGTTGGTCAGCAGTCCTGCTGGTACAAGGGTTTAACCCACTGCACCACCAAGTGCTCCAAGTTGACTGTTGACTTGTGGCAATTCCATGAATATCATGGATGTGTCTTAGGCAAGGAGTATTTAGAGGTATTTTAGCCCATCCCTTCCACTGAAACATACCTTACAGATCCTGATAGTCACTGGTATTTTTTAAACTAAGTAGTCACCCGGGCTCACTTCCAAGATCAGATGAGTTCTGGTGCCTTTATGACATCATAGATACACATGACTAGTTATATATAATTCACTGAAGCAACAATGAGATAATAACAGTAAGACTTTTAGGTGCACATTCTGAAAATTTATTGTAGAAATAGCTGAAAGGAACTAGCCTGGTTATGATGCACATTCAAAAGATGTTGAAAGCTATCTTGATGTAGCATTATGCAAACTTTGTTGGGATACAGTCCTATGACAGCATCACATCATGGGTTGCATCTACACTAGAGAAAGAATGCAGTTTGACACCACTTAAAATGTCCTGGCTCAAAGCTATGAAATCATGTACTTTGGAAAGGTGTCAGCTCTATTTGGCAGAGAAGGCTAAAAACCTGGTAAAACTACAACCCCGATTAAAGTGTCAAACTGCATTATTTCTACGGTATAAATGCACTACAGTGTGTCAGTCATTAGAGCTGCCACTTTTTGCAGAGTGTGTTTGTGTGTGATCCATATTACTTCTTTGGTAAGACCCCTCACCTCCCAACTGCTGCACTCATACAGACCATTACCTATATATTAGGCTTGGGCCTGAATCAGTTTGAATGAAAATGATTTGTAATATTTGGTGGTCCATTTTATATAGTCTCCAAAAACAGAACAGAGTGGAGGGAGCTGCAAAGCCTGGCAAAAGAGATTAAGGGAGCCAGATTTTCTCAGTTCCTGGAGAGGAAGATGTTAAGTCTGCAATATACCTGAGGCAGGGATCTTTTCTCCCTCCCCGACAGGTGCAGAATCCCTCAATTGCTTTTTGGAAAGTTTCCTAGGGTCCTCCTCCAGAGAGGACCCTGCTGGGAACTCCCTTTGCCAACAGCACTTGCATGGGATGGGCATGGAAAAGTCTCTGATATCCTCTTGGAGCATGATGGGAATTGAAGTTTCTCTCTCTGTTTTTCAGCCAATAAAAAGCCTGGTTGTGTCCCTGTTCTGATTGTCTGAGAGTAAACACAATTGATGACTACAGTTCTCAGAATTCTCTCTTATGGTTTATTTTTTAAAAGTTATGGTTAAAACTTAAAATAATTCTTAAAAAATCAGTAGATTGGTGAATTGTTTTGAAACTTTGCAGGTCTGCAGTTGTAAATGGGGTCTAAAACTGAGGAAGGTTTCATGCAGACAGACCTTCAAATGACTGAGGACTGGGCTTTTGAATTTTCCCATTGTAGCCAATGGGCTGAATCTTTGCCGAATGAAAGCAGCAACACCCCTCCCGATTTGAGTAACTTCCTGGTAAACCAAATGAGGGGTCAGTCAACAATGGACCCCAAAATGACTTGCCTTCTGGCTGAATTACACACCTCTACTATATATATAATGCATAAAATCAGGTTAACTTTTCTTCTTCCCATGATTATGTTCCCAGGACCATTGATTATTTTGTGCACAGAGAGTATGACAAACAAACAAGGCTTTCATCAAAAATGATTGTAAAATCGGAAGATCTAATGAATGTGGGGTCTGAACCCACATGACTAAATGAATTAATTGGTAGCTCTTCTGGACTCAGTCATCCATCTATGAGTCCCACAGAAAATCCAGTTTAAAAGGTTCAAAAATATTTAGCTCTCTAAAGGGGGCAATAGTTCATGAAGACTAATGTTATCTGAAATGTGATCAGAATATTTTTTTTCAGTTTGTTAGATTCCTTTTTGTTCTTCTGCTTTTGAAATGGGTCATTTTCCTGATCTGGAAATGGTTTAGATCTCATTTGGATCTGTAGCTGACCACAACAGATGATCTATGGTTCTTAAAATAAAAAATGTGCCAGGTTATTCCCTAAATCATTTGTCTTTGTTATAGGCAAGTCTGCAGTCTCAGCTCTAAATTAAGCAGTTGTGTTCCCAATGACAATACTGGGGCTATATTAAGGACATGCTTTGTTGCTGTGGGGCACCACTTAAACAATTTGGCTGCTTTTGTCGTATTGCACCAAGAAGTTCCACAATAACTTTATATCCCCTCAAGGTTTTATGAGCAGCTCTTAGCACGTAGTGCTTGCTCTTTATTTTTTGCTTTCCCTGGAAGCACAGTAAAAAAACAAAAACATTCTACTTCATAAAGAAATTGTTCAGCTGGGGGAGAGGGGGGAGTGTTAAGGTTAGCCGTCTTTTCCCTGCTCCTTGAAATTGTACATGAAATAATAGTGAGTCACATTGGTAGCAAACATGCATTCAGAGATACCAGTTATGGTGCCTTGGCTGTAAAAAAACTCTTTAATAGCCTTGTAAAAGGTTCCCTGCCACCCCCCTCCCCAACCATCTTATGAATTAAGTGAACTATTAACAATCAGCAGTGAAAAAAGCACAGGTAAAACAAAGTCCAAACAAAACAGAACAAAAATGTCTATGGCTCTTATTTCTTGCCACTCTTTATCTCTTCAGGATCTCCCACTGGCAAAGGATTTTGAGTTGTGTCCCTGAATACTTGCTATTAATAACAACTTGCTTGTCCATCCAGGCTGAAATAAAATTTGAAAAGCTCCCTTTTCACTTGCTTAGGTATATTCAAAAATTGAAATTTGAAATGATAATGGCTGAACTAATTTCATGTGCTAGTGTATCAAGAATAACAGAAAATGGGAATTACAAAAGGAAAAATGGTTGTGATTGTTGAACCCCCCCCCCCCGGCACATTATATTATGAACAACTTCAAAGGTTCTCTATTTCTGCTCTCGCTCCTTATCATCAGTGATACATCGTGTTTGTTAAAGATTAATAAGTAATGTTAGATGTTCCTGCTTCTTAGCAGGGGGTTGGACTGGATGGTCTATGGGGTCTCTTCCAACTCCTTGATTCTATGTTTCTATGTTTCTGGAGGAGAAAGTCTCAGTTTTTTCTAGAGGACACTTACCCACTGCAAAGGATAAGCTGACTACAAAACTTAGTAAAAGGATGAAGATTAGAGATATTTTAAACGACTCTGAGTATATACAGAATCCTTTTTGTGCACAGCTATACCCTTTTTGTTTACCAACTCTGTATCACGAAGTATGGTATTGAGACAATAGTGATCAACTATAGAGTTAGATGGTGGTTGTACAATGCAGTCTCAGTGGTGGTTTATGACAAAAGGTGCATCTTTGTGCACAATGCAGTGGCATTCCATGCAGAATCAGCTTTAGGCTAAATATGATATTCTACATAAACAAAAACTTCTAACAGATTCAATGGGGGCACTTATGCGTGTGGAAAATTTCCATAGCAGTCTGGACATGTTTACTTATTTAATGAAATTGAATGTACTTCTTTTTTCTTTTTTTAAAAGAAAGACATAGGTAGGGAGGGAAAGATATTAATTTAACTGGTTGGATCTTTTGGCTCCAAGATCCAACCTTACCAAAACCTGCTAAATGGTGAAGAAAGGAACAGGGAAATGGAAAGGGTGAAAGGGAGAGGGAGGGAGAAGACGAAGAAGAAGCTCCCCCCAAAAAGTAGGAAATGAGGGAATTAAGAAAATTTTCACTAAACTTTTAGCACCAAAATAAACAGATAGAAGAATTCCAATGAGATTCAATGGAATTTTCTTCCAATGAAACTTTGGGAAGGCATAGGTTTAGCAAATGAATCTTTTGTTTCCAATCAAATATGTATAATCCTGTTTATATTTCACAGTCACCCTCTACTATTGTCAATTCACAATAGTAGAGGGGAAATAGAAGAAATTTAAAGCAAATATAAGATTAAAGTTACTGAAAGTTTTGAATATTTAGGGATAAATATAGCTAAAAATATACAGGATTTTTTAAAAAAATGGAATTTTGATAAGTTGAAACAAGAAATAAAAGAAAAATTACTCAGATATAAAAAATGGTTGCGGCTTGGAAGAATAGTACGATGTATAATGAAGAGTTTATCTAAGACAAACTTCTTATTCTGAATGCTACCAATAGAATTATCACAGGGAGAATTAGATTTAACAGCCACTAAAGAGCTTGACATTATATAGGGCTATGACTGCTTGAAAGTTAGACAAATCATTCCCCATTCCATTCATTTTCATTTCAATACCGAGATAATGGTTGTTGTTGTTTTTTTTGGGGGGGGGGGGGTTAAAAACCTTTCTATTTTTCTTCAGTTGTTTCCCAATTCTAATTCTTCATTTGCTTCTTACCTATTTTTCCACTTGGTTGCTATGTGTTGCATTTCTATGTAGGTCTGTGTTACTCAATCTGCCAGAGAATGCGTCATTCATTGATAGCAGCATTGTTGTCTTTGGCCTGATTTTAACAATATTGTACCAGACCTTTCTTCCTCTTCTTCTTGTAGCCCTCTGTGTCACCTAAAATTGGATCTGGAAGCAGCAGAGGAGAGTCAGTAGGTAAACAACACAATTACACATTTTGTGTTTCTCTAGGAGGCAACAAGAAGGCAATAGGAAAGGGCCAAGATTGTTTGCTGAATGTGCTGAACGAAATATGTACTTCTTTCAGCAGAATCATGCCACTGGATATTTATTACTAGTAGGTGATAGTTTTGCAAGGATCTAGCCCAGTCGTTCGCATCCTGTTGGTCCCCAGATGTTTTGGCCTTCAACTCCCAGAAATCCTAACAGCTGGTAAACTGAGTTATAGGCCAAAAAAGACCTGGGGACCCACAGGGTGAGAACCACTGATCTAGCCTGGGGCCTTTCTCAGCTTTTCATGCAGATTTCAGAGGTTAAAATTGTAACTTCAACATTCAAAATAAGCATCTTCTTCCTTCACTGAAGGAAAAACCCTCAAGGTAATTTAGCTTCTAGATATGAAGATTTCAAACATATGGAATGTCATCCAAACTGCTATATTCAGGATTGTGTGGATTGTTTCTAGAAAGTGATATGATCAGTGGTTTGTGCAGAATGAAGCAATATTTAAAGAACTAGTCCTTGATGAATGCACACCACTATTGTGAGATCAATCAACAAGGACCTGTTAAGCACCAAACAGTTTCCTTTCCAGGGTCTTCCATGTGAACCCCTCCTTTTTTAATCATGTAATAATGAAAAATGTTTTTAGAACAGAGTGAATAAAATCATGAGAATACCTGAACATTTCATAGTGTTGGGTAGCAGTTCTAAATTAAAAGGGAGGAAAATTGTCATTCTGATACAAATAGAAAAAAAATGCAATGGAGGCAAATATTAATTGGGCTAATTACTGTGATGAGTCAGCTTTTTAAGACCAATTCATTAAAATGGTATTCCATTCATTCAGGGCTGGTGTGTGTTTTTCCTTCTATTACAAGCCCATGAAAGCCCTCAGCTCTTCTTATATGTTGTAATAAACCTGTTGTCCTTCTCTCATTGGGTGTTCTCCACTCCCTCATATAAAAGTGAATGCCATCATTACCATTCCTGCCTATAAATTTTTATTATTATTCTTTGAGCTTGAAAGTCTAATGACTATAAATAAGTTTTACTCTTTTTGAATCCAGGGGAACAAAACTTCAGTATTCAGTCCCTGAACTTATCTATTTCCTGGGGAAAACTGAAGCCTAGAGAATAGGTTATATGAAAGGGAGCAAGATCTACAAGAAAGAATTGGAAAGATGACAACTTGGACAAGGCTATATTTTGAGGCCTTTGTGGAATCGTAAACTATCTGAGCTTTTGTTTTTATGGCTTATTTAGATGCTAGCAGCACCCTGAGGAATATGTGTAGCCTTGAAATACACAAACATCTTTCTTTTAATGCATTCCATTTTTTAAACAAGTGGTGCCTTGTGATCAGTTAAAAGCCATTCTCTTCAGTCTCCACTGCAAACCAAAAAAAAACTTTCCCCAAATGGAGCAAATCAATTATTTTGCAAGGGTATGGATTAATTTATTACATTTTATGGTTAGAAGCAATGGAAATGGTTTGTTACATTAAAAATTAATATTTTACATCCAACTGGGTCCAGCTGAGCAAAAAATCAGTTCATCACAATTACTTATTTGTAAGCCAGCATGTTAGTTCAAAAAGGTGGGGGGCCAGCCTGGAGGTCCTGGTATACTTGAAGAAAAACAGGCAGAGTTCAGGTCAAATCAATTTGAGCCACAGTAATTAAGAACAAGATTGAAGATTCTTTCCCACCTACATAGCAAGCATCTGGAATTAGCTGAGAGCCTAGATCCAATTCAAGGAGATAGGCAGCAATAATCAGAAAAGAAAGGTGAATCATGTATGTGTGTAGTAGAACATCTATTTCCAAAAGGAGTGATGCAGCGGAAAGTTAGGCTTGGTTTTGTAAAGTTTCTGTGTGCAGTACTTTTCTGTTTCATTGCAAATTCAGTGTTCAACAACTCAGCTTCCCACCTCGGGGCTTCATTTTCTGGAGAATCTCACTTTAGTCCTTCAGATTTCCCCATTTCTCTGGACAACAACAGCAAGCCATGTTGGGACATTTATATGAAACACCAGTAGTATCAACAAGGATAGGACTGAATCTGATTCATCAGCCTCAGCTAGAATAAACCCATTGGTTCAATTGTTGAATTGTGCATTGACAAATAAGTAAATCTTACTAATGGGCATACTCCATATGGGACTCACAATAGCACTCAGGCCATGATTATTAAATTGGCCCTACCCATTGTGCATAGTTAGGCAGATAACAAATGGAGTGGGGAGTAATGGTAAGCTGCAGGAAGAAATTGCTGCTGTGTACTTTTTGCACTTATCTACTTCTCTCAGGTTTGGGGGATAATGTCCCTTTACCTTTCATTAAGTTACTGCCAGCTTTTGTATATCAAATGAAGATAAATACTGTCTCTTCTGCCTTTTTTGTAGATTGTTCCCATTAAAGCAATGTTCAATTGTTCAGTGAACATTAAGGGGCTACTTTTCTATATCCTCTATAAACATGCAGACCCTCAAGTAAGTGAATATAGTTGGAATCACTAAGGCAGTTACGAATAGATATTCTAGAGTTACACATTTCTCACTCCACCACTTATAGGTCATCTCAGTGTCCATTGTTAAACATTATTCTGCTTTCCTTCATGTTTGCTGGCCTATCCAGTTTTTACACCCAAGTGAAAGAGACTCTACCCACTCCTGTAATACATTTTTTTTATTTCATGCGATTAACAATCATGGGAAATGATGAGAGAGGGACCAGAGCCATTGGAGGTTCAGCCAAGTTTCCTGCTGGCCTTTGGCCCCTGACCACCTTTATCCATGCGCTGAAGTTAGTTCTATGGAGCAGAAACCAACTGAAAACATGCCAGTTTCAGTGTGAGTAGTGGCTAAAGGGATAAAGGGCATCCTAACACTGGAAAAAACCCTACCAAGAAGATTAATGCAGCTGTGAAATTGCCGCCCAGTTTTCTATCAGTATTCATACTTTGAAAAGTGATTTAGCTAATTATTCTTCACAGAAATATATGCTGGACTTTTGGTGCAGAAACACATTTTAGCCACCAAAACTTGTTTTCTTATGTAAGAAAACTACATGTATTTCTGAGTAGAATAATTCTCTGGAATTTTTGCAAGGTATTAAAAACAGGGAGGAGGGTCACAGAAATCTTTGAGGTTTGTTTTTCTTCTACAGTGAGGAGAAAAGAATAATCATTATTTCAGGTGAAGAAGACAGATATGAAGATCTTCATCCCTAGCCAGGAGGAATCACATTGCTCCATGCTTCACATGATTGTTCACTTCAAGACAGGGAAATTGTGGAAAAAGGGTACTCATCCTTTTGAAACATAAGACCAGCTGGGGATGCCTTCTATAGATGCAGGCAAAATGTCAGGAGAGAATGTTTCTGGAACATGGCCATACAGCCCAAAAAACTTATAGCTACCCGGTGATTCCAGCCATGAAAGTCTTCAACGACACAAGACCAGCTGCAAGATCAGTTTGACTGCAAGTGATTTGTAATATTTGGTGGTCCGTTTCACGTAATCCCCCAAAAACAGAATGGGGAGGAGGGAACCAAAAAGCTGGGTAAGATGAATGAAGAAACCTGGATTTATTGGCTACTGGAGAAGATGGAGTTAAGTCTACATTATACCTGAAGCAGGGATCTGCCATAGGACTCCTGGAGAAGATCCTGCAGCATCTTTTCTCCCTCCCTGGCAGCAGAAAAGTTCAGTAGGCTCTTTCTCCAGAGAGAGCCCTGCTAGGAACTCACTTTCTCAACAACACTTGCATAGGGTAGGCATTGAAAAGTGTTTGTGTTCCTTTTGGAGCATGATGAGAGCTGAAGTTCCTCTCGCTCTCTGCTTCTCAGAGCCTGGTTGTGTCCATGCTCTGATTGGCTGAGAATAGACCCAAGGAATGACTACAATTCCCAGAACTCTCTCTTGAAGTTTGCGTTATTTTAAAAAATATTATGGTGAAAACTGAAAATAATTTAAAATTTTTAAAAACTTTTATAAATTGGTAGATTGGGGAATTGGTCTGAAACTGAGGTAGGTTTCATGCAGATAGGCCTTAAAATGACTGTGGATTGAGCCTTTAAATTTTCCCATTGTAGCCAATGGGCCGAATCTTTGCCGAATGAAGACAGAAACATTCCTCCCGATTTGAGTAACATCCTGATAAACAGAATGAGCGGTTAGCCAAAAATGGATCCCAAAACGGCATGCCTTTTGGCCAAATTACACAAGCCTAGCTGCTAGAAGTCACCGATAGGTATCCATGGTTAAAATGTAACTACTGTATTTCTTCAGTTCTATAATGCACTTTATCTCCTATATAAATGTTTCTAAAAAGGAGGTGAATCTTAGGCTCTTTCCACACAGCTGTATAAAATCCACATTGAACTGGATTATATAGCATTGTGGACTCAGAAAATCCAGTTCAAAGCAGATCTTGTGGATCATCTGCTTTGATATTCTGGGTTATATGGTGGTGTGGAAGGAGCCTTAGAATCATTCGTGTATCTTATGTATTTTGTTGGTGATGGTACTGAAATTAGGGTGCATCTTACAATCAATTGCATCTTACAATGGCAGAAATACAGTATTTAATCAGACATTGGACCAAAGCACTTTTGACTCTCTTTGCTTAAGGTTATTCCTTTTTATGACTGCTGCTTTTAGAAAGCATTTTTATTATTCTGAATGTTAGCTATCACTATTTTTTTTTGAAAAGCAGTTCTTTAGAAGCTGACTGTTACATATAGGTTGTTTACTTTTGTAAGCTGTCTTGACTCTGTTTTGGAAGGTAGGAAAAACTGATTGGGTGCTCCAAAATAAGTCTTTAGAGCATTTGGACAGGACAAAGTTTTCCTTGGAAGCAGTTTAGTGGAACTGCAGAATCTGATAAACAAAGGCACGAAGTGTGAGCAAGCCTTCCTCAGAAATCTGTAGTTGGAATCCAGAATGTAGATAAACAAGCTTAAGTGCTCCCACACTCTTTTCTATGAGTGCTGAGACACTATGAACATGTGGTGAGTGACCTATTGGCTGCAGGCATTCTTTTTGTCAGAAGAAAACAATGATCAAGACTCTCTCCCAGATTCCCATCTCAGTGATATTCACATGGGCCACTGTATGAAGTCAGTGCGTGAGGAGCTTCATTAGCCAGTACTTCAGTCAGAGATTGGGATTCATTTGTCTCTCACTTTTCATACTGTTAGGAGCTAGCTCTTTAAAAACCATCTGAGGCATGTGCGAGGATAAAGAAAGATCCTATCCTTGATTTTGTAAGTTTTTCCCTCAAATCCTACCTAAATTCTTGCAGTCCTTGTTTTATAATTGGTTGCAAAGCTGTGTTTTCTTTCCACATTGAATATGAATGTTCTTTAACACATTTCTTCTAATTACAGCATAAAAGTACTTAAAAAAACAGTTTGTGCAACTTTTTTGAAATTGGTTAAGAGATCACACCAAGACAGATTAAATCCAAAAGGTAAGTGTATGTGTGCTTGTGTGTATGGAGGGGGCGGGGGGGGGGGCATCACCCTTACTAAAGGCTTTGTGTGAAGGTGGAAATACTGCCCCATTTTGAAAAAGAAGTCAAAGGGGTATTCCACACGACCATATAACCCAGAATATCAAGGCATAAAATCACACAATATCTGTTTTAAACTGGGTTATCTGAGTCCACACTGCCATATATTCCAGTTGAAAGCAGAAAATGTGGGATTTTATTCAGCTGTGTAAAAGGGCCCCAAGTTTCAGACTGGCATCCTGCATTGCATTTACAGATTCATAATTTAGAGCTGTGAATCCATAACTGCTCTATGTTCAGTTGCATTATTTCTCATGACACTATTTGCCATAGTTGTAAATACCCCCAACTGACTGAGGTTCGTTCTGCTGGTGAACAGGGTAAAGCAGGGGGACATTTCTGGCTACCTTCCATGGGAGATGGGGGCTGCAACAATTAGAAGAAGGACTCCTGTCAAAGTCCTTGTCATACCTCAGACTGTTGGTGGCAGGAGCTGGAAACATAATTCTGTTGTGTTCCAATCACTGACCTCAATCTCTCAGAGTAGCTGCTGGCTGTTAAGGTAGGGTTAGTATGGGTGAGCCAGGAGACAATCCTTATTTATGTTTTTGTAACTCAGATTGGATCTACACCTAGCCAAATAATCCTGCATAAGTTGCTCTGGAGCTGCCACAATGTACCACAGGAGCATCCCTGGAGACTTTTTGCCATCCAGACAGCTGGCCAGACAAAGAGTGTGTTTGCATCACCACTGCTGCCTTGCTTAGGCTTGATGATCATGCCACTTCTGCTGGTCACGGGGCTAGATGCCCTCATCAGAAGTAACTTCAGCAGCAAGCCTTTGTGACGGAGCTTCTTCTGGCCAGCGACACAGCAGTGGGTCTTGTTGGATATGTGGACACTATATGAGTCTAGATCCAGCTACCCATATCTCTAAAACACTGGGATCACTGTTAATTGCATTTCTAATTATGCCTGATTAATGGTTAGATGTAGCACTTTTGCTGCAAATTTAGCTGCACATCATGTAGACTCCACAAAGCAGTTGCAAGATGAGTCTACTTTATTTGGCCTGTGTAGACAGCATCTCAGTTGGCAATGTAGGATCTTGACCTCACTGTTCCATAATAAACAAACAAACAATCCTGCATTTTTGCATGTACCTAATGGCACATGATTTCAGCGCTTTCTATACTCTATAAAGATGTTATAAATTATAGTATATAAATTATAGTATATTTTCTGTGAAAAACTGTGTATTTCTCCAAAGAATTATCCCTCCACAGCACATGTTTGCATATGAGGAAAATACTACAAAATTGAGGAGAATACTGAGGATGGTAAGGGGAAACTACAGCAATTATATCTCCTTGCGTGTGACAATAAAATAATCAAAGCTTTTCATTAATGCCTGAACTAGGTGAGGAATGTGCAAAATGAGTGAACGTTGACATCTATGTATAAATACTGGCAATGCAAGGCAACTTTTAGATATGTTCCAGAGTATGTTAACAGCCTGGAAATATACGTTCAGATGTTGTGTGTTAAAAAGGGTAAATTCCCCAGATAAACACACAAAAGCATACATTCACAAAAATCATTAAGATGAAAGATCTGTGAATGTTAACTGTGGGAGAAATAGAAGCTGTCTGACATTATTTTCATAATTTTGGAAATGTTGGCAATTGATAGTGAATGCCATCAATTACAAGCAAAAGGGTTGTCAAGATTCAATGGTGAACTTTGTCTAATTTTTGGCATTCACAGAATCTCTCTGTCCCTGGCATGCTATGCATTTCTCCAATATTTTCTTTATTGTTAAGACTGTGATTCCTGGTGAGGAAAAGCTCTGTATTTCCACAAAGTGTAATGAATATTTTATGGTCAAATTTATACATTTCACACTACATTGTCAATAACATAGGATAACAAGATGTGCTGTGGAAGCAGCTGAGTAGTGAATATCAGATGTGTTATGACAAGGAGATACATTAAAGAAACAACAGTTGTTCTGGGTTAAGTGATAAAAATCAATTTTATACTACTATTCAGAAGCAAGGATTTTCAAAAGAAAGAAACTTTCTTCAGCATTGGAAGAATATCATTGAAATGTGCTAGCATGGTGATAAAAGTCTAAAACTAATTTCCTGTAATAACACAATCATAATTAAAAGCTGTTGTTTTGTTTTGATGTATAAATTCAAAATAATGGAGATGATTAATTTTCAAAACTAAGCGTAATTTTGCAGGAAATTCACTTTGGCCACATACACATGTTCTCTATTTTGTTTTAAATGCCATGATGTGACCATAGAGTGTTCCATACGAGATCAATAATCAGGAAGACATCTCAGGGCCGCCCTGCTGAATACATGGGAGAAGTATAAGAGGAACTTCTATGATAAAACACCAACCTGGTTCTCCCCTACAGAAGCCCACCATAAAAGAGAAGTACCAAGTGCCAACTGGTATACTTATAAAGAACTCTTAGAGGGAAAAGAAGGCCAATGGAATATAAAATCTCTGGAACAACTAAGAAAAAATGAAATGAACATCTCGTGGTTTCACTATCTACAAGTAAAAGAAAGCTTTAAAGACGACGAAAAAAAAGCTTTGCCCCACAAGATACGTTCTGGGACCAAATAATGAAAAAGGAAAATAAAATAATAAAAGCATTATACAAGAAGTTGCTCGAATGGAATACGGAGACAGAGCTAATCAAAGTTAATATGATAAAATGGGCTACAGATTTCGGGCATTCCATCCTGCTTAGAGAATGGGAGAACATATGGAGGGTAAAAACTAAATATGCCAAATCAGCCAACATAACAGAAAACTGGAAAAAAATGTTTCTTCGTTGGCACATTACGCCGCAACAACTTGCCAAATTCCAAAAAGGAACAAACAACAACTGCTGGAAATGCGGTAACCACCTAGGCACCTACTTCCACATTTGGTGGCAGTGTAAAAAGGTAAAGAACTTCTGGCTGGAGATACATAAACAAGTACAAAGAATACTACAGATTAAATTTGAACTCAAGCCGGAGTACTACCTCCTTCATTTGCTGGACTTTAATTTAGACAAAAACAAAGACAAGCTACTCTATCACTTGGCGGCTGCTGCAAGGATACTAATCGCAAGCCTGTGGAAAAAGAAAGAATTACCTACAATAGATATCTGGCTGCTCAAAGTAAGAGACTTGATGGAAAACTACACTCTGGCAAATTTAATATATGACAGAAGCAAGAAAAATAAGATAGACTGGCAACCGTTAAGAATGTTTCTAAAAGAAAGGAAAAATATAATATTGCCAGAATAGAGAAGCGAAAGATATAAGGAAGATAAGAACCACATATCGACAAGTTCAAGAACTTAGAATCCCCGCAATCTTGATTGGAAGTCAACTTTGTTTTTTAAATATATTCACCTACCACCACTCCTGTCTAAATCTTCCACGCCCATTTCCAACCACTCCCCCTCCCCCCTTCATCCCTACCCCTCCCCCCCTTTTAGGAGTAAGTAATTCCTGTTGTTTGTATGTATCATGAAAACATTCAATAAAGATATTTACAAAAAAATAATAATCAGGAAGACATCTCAATGAAAGAGAAAACCATGAAAGGTAAATCCATCAATGTGAATACAATGGGAGCAAGACTAAGGACACTGTGAAGTTGTGACACATAGCACCATATTTTTATAGATAACAAAAACTATTTTACTTCAAAGACTACTTGCATAAGACACACAAAATCATATCAGGCAAATCTCTGAAGTAATCACTATTCCACAATGTGCGGAAACTTTTCATTGATACTTTATTTCTTTCCTTTACTATCTTAAATTGTTATATAATATCTTGGATATTAAATCAACCTAATATACTATGTTTTTTTGACATTCTAAGATTTAATAAAAGGATATATTGACCAGAATTCACTCTGGCATCAATGAATGAACAACTATCATAGTTATGTAGACACACCGTGAATTCTGGACTATCTCCATCCCTATCCTCACTTATTAGAAGGCAGTTGCAGTGATCAACAGGGGTTTGTTCTGTCATTCAGGAAGCAGCTGACTGATGTTCCCATTTCCCCCCCATGAGTAATCTCCTGTTGCAATTCTTCTTCAAGCCAGAGATCATTTATGTATGTGGGGTAGTGAAAACACCAGACTTGTGCTTCCTGTTTGACAGAAGAAGAGACTTCTATTGATTGCAGTGGTAGCTGCCTGGTAAATGGTAATGAGGGACCTTCATGGTCCCTGTGTATCATCTAAACTAGGGAATACACAGGGATCATGAATACAAAACAGTCATAAAGGCATAACCAAATGCATTACATTAGTTTATGTCTTTGTACCAGCCCAAGTGAATTCTTGGTATAACAAACAGTACTTTGTATGAATATTTTTTAGTATTGATGCCATATGGGGAAAGCTGGTATAATTCAGTGCTTAGCATAGTGGACAAGGTTGCATTAAAATACCATACATTTTAGGTCATCTTTCACCAAAAGCATTATCTCTCTTTTCCTTTTCCTTCTTCCATCTGTCTCTCTATTGAGTGGGAAGCATGTGGCTGATGTTTTCAGCTTTGTTCTGCAAGTGATCTCTGGTACATAGGGAGATTGAGACAAGGACACTGCTTCTGACTGTCCCTTTGTCACAATTCCCTCACACATGCACATTGGAAATAGAAGGGGCATTGAAACATCGATCTACTATAGACAGCAGTTCACAGCAGCTGCTCGGACAAGACTGGATAGGGAGGTCAGGTTGAGGATGCTACTTAGCTATGTAAGTAAGTTGTTCCACATCTAAGGACCTTAGCAGACAGAGGAAGAATCAACCGCATGCTCCACTTTGCTGCCCCTTTAAGGATGGAGCCTGCCGGCTCCCATTACTACAATGTACTACTACTTTTAATGGGGCTCCATGCTTAAAGAGGCAGTGAAGTGGAGTATGCCACCATGGTGACAACACAGGAGGCTTCCCATATTGCCTTGCAGCAATGGGGGGAAGTCAGATAGTCAATGCTTCATCCTGTATGATCGCCCTGCGGGTAAGCTGGGTGATGAGGGGCATGGGATGACAGGTTCCTCACCCCTCAATGGTGGTTGCTGGATTTACCATGATGTGTGGTAACATGTGATCTAAAATCTTGGTAATGATTTCTTAAATTTCATGTTCAAGGCCAGCCTTACCATTAAACAGAGTGAGGCACTTCTCTCAAGTAACTGCCTTTGGTTGGAAATGCTTGCATTTTTTAAAAATATTTATTATTGTGTTAAAGGCAGTTGCTGATTTTTTTTTACTCAAATATTGCATACCCACTGTTCCAAAGCAGTTGTGCTATCATTAATAACACATTCTTAGCCTGAGGACTTTTTATGTCATAACCTTCTTCAATCACACAGTTGCTCTGATTTGACAATTCATAATCCTGTAATCATATGTCTTCAAACTCTTGCACTTCTGTGTTTCATGTTGTTTTTTTTTTTTGAAAAATCACTTTTACAATTTCAGCTTTTAAAAATAAAAAGAAGAGAGGTAAATAAAAAATAAAATAAATGGAAAATTGGCAGCTTAGGGAAGAGGAAGAGGGGAGAGAGGAGATAAATCTTGATCCCTGACCTTACTTTGCCAGTACAGAAGTGGAATGGACCAATTGCATCAAAGCTGGTGATAGGAACATTGTGGTATTGCTGAAAATTCTCCATTTATATTAAGAGACAGGATAATCATGGAGACTGACCATGCTCAGTGTTGGCTGATGGAGATCTGCAATGGATGTTTGCCTGCCTCGTTTGATAAAGTCCTTAGTCATGGGTATACTACAACTCTATATGAGAGGGTTGCCTTATCTTGTGCCAGCAGGGTCTATGTGATTAGCAAGAGCACGGTGTATTTTTAAATGATGAGACATTTTTAGATATGTCAGTTATGAGAAAGTCAGTAAAAATATTCAAAATAGTGCAGGGATGGGAATCATGTTTCCCTCTAGAGGTTGGCAATCTCCCTACAGTCCTAATTATCACAGTCAATAGTGAGGAATGTTGAGAGCTCCAGTGTCTGGAGAGCTTTAGAACTCCCGTCCCTTGCAAGTTGGGGTTGGATCCTGAAAACCACTGATAGAAGCATAGGGCATGTGTGTCAGTAAAGAAGGATCTAAGACACCAAACCCATATACGTATTTAAATAAGTAAATTTAGGGTTCAATGAACAGGTGATGTGGGACAAAGAAGTGGCATGTTATCCATTATTTTATCCTTTTCAGTATTCCATTTTCTTTGTGATATCCTCAGATTTCAACATTTGGTGTTATGATTTTCTTTCTTTAACACTGTACAGTATTACTTACTTACTTAGGCGATCCCTCGTTGGACGAGTAAGATGGTCTTCCATGATGGGTTTCCTTGTGGATTCGTAGATGGCTGTGGAGCCCTATTCTTGACCCGCATCTTCTCCCACAGTGAGGGCATTGGTTTCCAGGTGGAAGGTGGTCCCGTTCGGGGTTGTCTTGATGCGCCTTCCTCCTGGCACGTTTCTCTCTTTCACCCTCCACTCATGTCTCCTCGAATTCTGCAGCACTGCTGGTCACAGCTGACCTCCAGCTGGAGCGCTCAAGGGCCAGGGCTTCCCAGTTCTCAGTGTCTATGCCAGAGATTTTAAGGTTGGCTTTGAGGCCATCTTTAAATCTCTTTTCCTGTCCACCAACGTTCCGTTTTCTGTTTTTAAGTTCAGAGTAGAGCAACTGCTTTTGGAGACGGTGGTCAGGCATCCGGACAACATGACCAGCCCAGCGGAGTTGATGGCAGAGGACCATAGCTTCAATGCTGGTGGTCTTTGCTTCTTCCAGCACGCTGACATTTGTCCGCTTGTCTTCCCAAGAGATCTGCAGGATTTTCAAGATGTACAGTATTACATGGTAGGAATGTTCCATAACTTCTTTTGTCCTTTATTGCCACTAAGGAGCATTTCTTCCTTCTTTCTTGCAATGTCTTGATCACATTAGCCTCACACTAATTATTCTGCAATGAACTGTCCTGAATTAAATCTGCATTCTACTAGCCCAATTTTACAAAGTCATTAGAATTTCATTGCATTTTTCTTGTTATTTGTTCCTGGATAACTGTTTTGGTACATCCAGTAATAATAAATGTTCATATCTATGCATACATAACAGGACGTTGCTGCAATATCCCATGTTGCTAATTATTTTGCTTGCTTTTATTAGCTAAGCAGAAATATTTCTGTGCTTGGCCTCCAGTGTAGCTCTGCTTTATAAGATTGGTCTGTCAGAAGTCATATAGCCATAGAACAACAATGCTAGAAAGATCAGATAGTTTTGCTGGTTCTGAGATGCTATACATATTGGGAGCCCTTTCACACCACCTAATTACTATGCAAGTATTCTAATCTATCCGCCATAGCTGTGGAATCCTAGGGTCTGTAGTTTGATCATGCTCTACCTCTCTGGGAGAGAATACTAAATACCTCTACCAAAACCAGCAAGCTCAAGTTTCCACAGGATGTAACTGCGGCACTTAAGATGGAATCATAGTGCTATAACTTTATAGAGCCCCCAATAGCTTCGTGATACTGAGAATAGAAAAATTATGCTCAAGTAAACAATGCAGTTCATTGAATTATCCAACTCAGTGTTCAGTCTCATAGGATTCTTTGCTCCCATAACTGCTGCAGTGAAGAAGATCCAGAATAACATACATGTATTTATTTATTTTGGTCAATGACCAGCAATAAAAAGCAGTATAGGGTTGGAAAAACATAAAGTAAGGCATTAAAATGCAGTGTTTGAACCAGAGTTAAGAAACAATGTTAAATATAAAAGTTAAAAATAATGTTGAATATTTATATTACCATGATAAAAACTAACATAAAATGATAGCACCTTTAACACTAAGCCAGCATTCAGCACCAACAACTAAGCTACCTTGGCTGCAATCTCAGAAAACTTGGGAGCCAAAAGGTAGTCAACATAAAACATCACAGATCTCCCTGGTATACACTCTAAAGATGGAATAATAAAATGATGCTAAGGGTCATGATATAAAGAGCAGTGCAATAAGATATGCCCCACAGTATCTAGTTTCTCTGCCTCACAAGCACACAACATACACACTCATGGACTTTATTGGCATACAACAAGAAAATCACAACACAGGTATATACAACAAGAGGAAGTCACAGATAAAAAGAAAACATACTTAAAAGTTACTAATCTCGAGGATAAAATTTGCAACAGTCTCATAAAAGAATGCATACGAGTTGTTCAGACAATATGGAGTTTTATAACACCCTTGTCATTGAGAACACTGTGGAAAAAATTGAATTCCTGTATTTCATCCATATATTATCATATTTAGGGCAAACAAACAAAGAACGATGAAGTGTTTGCAGTGTGGTAAATTGTTATATCTTTCCTCGAGAGCACATTGAATTTAGGCAGAGTGAATGCTTTTCTGTATTTTGGAATCACTCAGTTGATTAGGTAATCCACAGGAAGAAGAGCCCACCCTTTGTCTTTAAGAGCTGAAAAACTAGAAGTTGCATTGGTGTGCTGTTGTACTTCAGTGTTCCAGATGGGCCGACATATATATTCTTTTGCTTTCATGGAACCCATAATGAAAATGGCATTTTGTGATTATATTTATTTAGTTTGTGTAAAAAGCATTGCATAAATAAGTGCAAAACTGATAAAATAGAGGGAGCACAAGTGGTTAAATCATTTTAGACTAAAAACGGGCAACAGTGACTGCTTCAATCATATTAGATTTAATACTATCTCATCAATTATTT
The DNA here is from genome assembly GCF_037176765.1 of Anolis sagrei. Taxonomy (NCBI): domain Eukaryota; kingdom Metazoa; phylum Chordata; class Lepidosauria; order Squamata; family Anolidae; genus Anolis; species Anolis sagrei. The sequence goes on along the minus strand of NC_090021.1, from coordinate 138,131,642 downwards.
TTCCCACCTTGATTGAAATGTATAACTAAGGGTCAATGAGGCCAGACCTTTAGGCATGATTATAATTTTTAATAGGAGCCATGGTGGCGCAATGGGTTAAACCCTTCTGCCGGCTGAACTGCTGACCTGAAGGTTTGAATCTGAGAGACAGGGTGAGCTCCTGTCTGTTAGCTTCAGCTTCCCATGTGGGGACATGTGAGAAACCTCCCATAGGATGGTAGCACATCCAGGCATCCTCTGGGCAACATCGCTGCAGACAGCCAATTCTCTCACACCAGAAGTGACTTAAAGTTTCTCAAGTCACTCCTGACACACACACACAGACACACACACAAACTGTCTGTGCAAAGAAAATAGGGAATGTGGTTCCACACAGACACTACAATACATTTGAAGATAGCCAATTCTCTCACACCAGAAGCGACTTGCAGTTTCTCAAGTCCCTTCTGACACAATAAAAATGAACTTGCAGATTCAATCTGAGACTCAATAGAAATTTGACCAGTCTCTAACCATAAAAATACATTTGGCATACAACTTAGAAGACCAAGAATGCTTCTCAAAGATTTTGTCTGAATGCATTCTAAAGCGGCAAGATAGCTAAATGCACATAATTGTGCTCTATATAACATTTGTGGCAAAATCTTAAATTACTATGGGTACATGCTGGCCTCAATATCCATTAAAAATGAGATGAGTAAATTGTAGCTCCGTTGTGCATTTGCTATGGCATAAAATACTTCATCTCTCCAGGATCCAATGGACTAGAAGATACAAGTTCTGTTGTTGTCTGGTTGCAGCAGAACATACCTTGGTTACTCAAAGCATTTTCTTGGAGTTTAAAATGAGACTCAGAGGGCATTTACAACCATGACAATCGTGTCATGTTTGTGAATATGCAGTGTAACTGAACGCAATGTGTTTCTAGATCCATAACTAGGTTACAGATCCGTAACTGCAATATAGGCCAACTGTCATGGTCTTTAATGGAATGCCATCCTTCTTTTCAGTAACAAGTTTTCTGAGGGTAGGTAAAGAAAAAAATACTGTTGAAAGAAAACAACTACTACTACTAAAATGGAGCAATATATGTTTCTGACTAATAAACACATTCACCTATAGGGTACACAGAAGTTGTGAAGCGATAGCATACAAAAAAAGTATTCAGTCTGTCAAAATCACTTGGTATCAGCAGCTGACAGCTATTGTAGATGGAAGTCTACAATTCAGTCGAGCTGATACAAATTCCAGCAAGTAAATAAACGTTCATATTCTGAGGACAGGAACTAATACAATTATAACTGATTGCATGGCTGTTTTGGTCTGTTTCTCATGACACTTAGCATGAAATTAATTTTTAGAGTTTGAAGGTGTTGTCACTCAAATGTTTGTTTCATTCACATCATGAGCAAAATCATCAACATTAACCTCAGCAAAGCTTAGCAAATTTCCATGGTAATTTTTATGTAATAGTTATCACCTCAAACATCCCAGTCATTATTTTAAAAAGTTTTTTTCCATGATTATCAACGTCTTATCACATTTCGGGATAGGGATGGAAAGAGAATCGTATTTACTCTCATGGCAGCTATGATAATCAGATTCCACAGCTTAATCCTGATATCATATTCTTCAGAAATAATTCTTTGTTTTATTGTTCTTCTGTACACATATTTCTGGAACTGAATCTGTCAAATGCCATCTTTTAAGAGCCCAACAAAAACAAATTTTATCATATATGTAGAAGGAAAAGACAGACAGTGAAATGCTACTTTAAAACATTTACCCTTATGATACTGTGTTTAAGCTTCTGCATCCATGATAGGTAGATCCCTTGGGCCTGAACAATCACATACTTATTCATGTACATCACAATGTTGCAAGCCAACATACAAAATTCAAGTATGAGCCATCTAGTTGTACACAGAAACATAAACTAATTGGGGTATTGTGTGGTTTCTGGACTGTATGGCCGCGTTCTAGCAGCCTTTTCTCCTGATGTTTTGCCTGCATCTGTGGCTGGTATTGTCAGAAGGTAAAATATATGAATGCTCTCTTGTTTAAGTGCATTACACTCTGTGGTGAAGATGAGGATGGGGATGAAATGGTGCACCATGAGATTCATCAGAAGATGGTGATGAGGGATGCTGAGAGGGCTGAGATGGGCACTGGTACTGCATGAGATGTTGGGTCAGCTCGTGCCGAGTCATTGCTATTGGTTGGAGGGGAAGCTTGAGATTATGTATGAGGTTAGTTTGCAGGTGAAGTAGCTGGTGGAATAGTGATAGGTAGGATGAATGAGACAACAATTTCCATGTGTGTATGAGGGATGCTCTGGTAGATACTGAAACTGTGTAGGTGTATATGAATTATTGTCCCACCCCTCAAAAAAAAATGGAGCTGGGAGGATATGAGAATTGGAAATATTTATCTATTTAATTGTCATATTTATTTCCCACCCTTCTCAACCTCGAAGGGGACTAAGAACAGTGCATAAAAAAATAGATTTTGTCATATTTTAGTGGAAAAATGATATGCTAATAATTATTTTCCCAAAAGTTTTACTGGTTGACTTTGATCTATTGTTTTTTGTAGAGAGAATTGATTTTTATCCTCTTCTGTGTCCCATTAAGCAGTCTATTTGATTTCATAGTAGCCATCAGATGACATCCATATATATAGTTATCTTTTTCTTTCCATTAAGACCATGTTTCCAACAAACAAACTGTTGGCCTTGCAAAATTCAGTGAGTTTTTCTCCCGCTTTTCTTGATCCCAGGCCATATTCTCCAGTGTTTCATTTTACTTTAGCAGAATATGTTATATGCAGACTATAGGTGAGTATGCTTCCTCCCTTTGCATTCCAATTGCTTATAATTGCCAGCAAGTTATGTTTCAGTGTGTAATCGATTTCCTCCAGCACATAATCTTTGAATTTTTTCCTCTTTTGCCCCTGTAGTTGAAACATAAACTTGGATTATGATTATATTGATTGGTTTTCCCTGAAGTTTTATTGATGTTATTCAGTCAGACTCTGCATTATATTCCCTGACTGCTTTTGCTACATCTTTCTGCATGATTAATTCCATGCCATTTATAAAAAAAGTTTCTTAAATAAAACACTGTGTAATTACTTGACTGGAAATGCCACACTGCTGTCCACTTTAGTTTGCTGTGTCCAGGTAATGTAATGTTTATATGTGGCATTTCTTGTTTTATTATGCCTATCTTTCCCTTAATATGTAACTCTGGACTTCCATTTGTTGGTGTAAAATAAGAATTAAAGGTTCAGCAGTATGCTGATCTATTTTAGCAAGCCTGATTAACCCCATTTTGACAATAACTACTGTCTTCCCAAGGCCTGCATTCCTTGCTAAGCTCTGTTATTTGTGCTATGCTAGAAATGCCGTAACTGCAATATTACCTGCCCAGGGCCAACAGCCAGATGTTAAAACTACATGCAATGCCAGAATCTGTTAAACATCCCCATAAGCAAACACGTTCTGGCTACATTCTGTACTGGGCAACTAGTCCTCAAATTAAGGATCACCACATACATTAGATGTTGCTCATGCACACTATGGACCTTATCAGATGTGTCGCCAGAACAGTTTCAAAGTTCATTCTAGTTCCATGTTTCGCTTAGGGGATACATTAGGGTTAATCTTTCAGTCCTAACCCAACAGTTTCACCTTTGAGCATGTCAACAGCTGAATGTCCTTTCAGCTTGAGTTAGCCTCAGTGCTATGTATAGTTATTCTCTTCTGTACCCTAGGACCTCATCACATTAGAGCATGAATCCACTTTAAATCCAGTTTCTGCCTCTTGCAGAATTCTGGTGCTTGTAGTTTAGGGAGGGCTCTTTAAACTGCTCAGCCAGACATGTCCTGGGCCTCCCTAAACTACAAACCCTGCCAGAGGCAGAAAGTTGATTTCAAGTGGATCCATGCTCTATTGTGATGTGGCTGCTAGTAATTATTTGAGTGCCATCTAGAGTTGGATTTACATTGCCATATAATCCTGAGGTTGGATCTACACTGCCATGTAATGCACATTTGCTTTGAACTGGATTGTAAGAGTCTACACTGCCATACAATCCAGTTCAAAGCAAATAGTCTGGATTTTATATGGCATTATAGATTCAGCCCAACATAGACTAGTCATCTTCTAGCATAATCTCTTGTTTAATTGTAGATTGCCTCATAATAGAACTTCCATTGTAAAAGTCATTGAAAGTGGGTTTACTTTGCCTCCTCCTGCAACTGTGCTAAGTGTTAAATGTGCCACTGATGTCTCAGTGATAGCATCTGCCAATGTCACCCTATTCCCTGCTATTGCTGATGCCTAGTAGATGTTTGGCATATTTAGTCTGGCTCCGCAGGAAAACTAGTCTGATAAGGTAGATCCTGTCAGCAGATGTGCTACCAGCAGCATAGCCTCTTGCTTCATAGAAGTAGATAGTCAACAGGCATGTAAAGATCATGTGATGGTGCTCATGTAAAATATTTTGGATAATGAAGCACACCAAATAATTTCAGAAGAAAAAGAACCTGTGTTTTATAGATTATAGAAAATCCTCTGAACATATAGGTCATGTGACTCACCCTGAAAGAAATAGATGTGTCACAACATTAGTTGTCCTTAAGTATAACCTCTATTCAAGACAAGAGATATTGTCAGGATAGAATATGGAGAAATGGAATTGTTTCCAGTTGCCAAGGGAGTCAGGCAAGGCTGTTTTTTTATCATTCTATCTGCTTGACTTCTATGCTGAACATATATGTAAAACAGGATCTGTTTAAATAGTATACTGAATGTATCGGATCTAAAGCTAAGACTAAGGACTTTATCACATTGGCTACTGGATTTGCCATGCATTGTGGTGAATCCGTGGGGTCCTAGTGCGGGGCATGAAGAACTCATTGCCTGACATCCCACATCACCTGAGTCACCGCCAGCCCTATCCCACAGAGAGGAAGCATCCACTGCCTGTCTTTCCCCCACCCATTGTTTCAAAGGTAACACAGGAAGCATCCCATGTTGCTGAGGTGGCGGCATGAGCTGCTTCCTCACTCCTTTTGCCACAGAGCCCAGCCAGAAGTAGATGTGCATTGTGTAATGTGCTTCATGACAAAAGGGGCAAGGAAGCAATATATGTCAGGCAAATAAGCCTGTATGATGAGCTTGTAAGCTGAAATTGTATTTTGGACATATCTTGAAAAGGTATAATTCACCATGAAAGCAGAAGGCAGTAGGAATAGAGGAAGACTGCATTATCGATGTATGGATCCAATGACAGATTGTCTTGGGTATACAAGAGTTGAGTAGAGCTGTTGATAAAGATGGTGTTGACTGTCGAATTGTCCAAATTGGACTTGATCCAGCTGTCCACACAATGCTGTGATATCTGCTGAAGTTTCAAGCAAATGTAGGAGCATTTTCAACTTTCAGTGAAGCAGGGGAAAACCAGATTAACCTAATTTAACCTGGAATACTCACAAGAAATGAAGGAATGTCACAAAGAGAGCCAGGGGCCAACTCGGGGTGAGCCTGGGTTTTAATGTTTGTGTAGATAAGCCCTCAGAGATCTCTCATTTATAAGGTTGTCATAAGTCCAAGTCAATTTAACAATAGTCAACAGCAATGAAGTAAAAAGAAATGAACAAGCAACATAAATAAGTGTAGGCATTAACCCAGCAATTATATGTAAGAACATGAATGTAAGCAAGTCAGAAAAGAAGACACTGATTAGTTGTTTAAATATGTTTTTAAGAATGTAGGTACAATGTCTTGGTGAATATTTGATACCCACATAGCTTGACTAGACTGGTGTAAAAATCTGCAAGAAAGCAAAGTGTAGGCACTGATGGCAAGAACAGCAGTTTGCAATTATTTAGAGCATGGAAAAATTAGATTTCCTTCCAAATCTTTACAGGAAACAGTTTTTAAAAAGAAGAGAACAGTATGAACTAAAAGAGGTATTTGTGGTAGCCAAGGAAGAAAGCCTGAAGGCTATTCTTGGGCTAGATGCTTGCTTAAGCTGTTCTGGCTCATCACTATAAGAAGCTCATATTGAGATATGAAGGAAAGGGATTAAAAGGTCAGGGCAGATAGTTTGCCACAATAGCAGCAGCAATCAACACTGCAAAATGTGGAAAAACCTGCCAAATTTAGGCAGAACATGTTGTGATGCTCAGCATGGATCGAGAAAACAGTAGTTACGTGTAGCCCCAGTTTAACTCCATCTCCTCACTCTCTTCAGCTTATGAGCAGCCAAAATATTAATTTCTGGTGTAAAGTCACCATGAAATATATTCATGTATTGCATGAAGGCTAAAACAGGATGAGCAATGAATTATGTCTCTGGAAACCAGAGTTGAAATCCACGTTCAGACATGGAAACTTACAGGGATGGAAAAGGGGGGATGCCATACTCTCTCAGCCTCAGAGGAAGGCAAAGGCCAACTCCTTCTCAATAAAACTTGCCAAAAAATCTCTGTGATAAATTTATCTTAAGGTTGTTGTAAATCAAAAATGACACAGCAGCAGAAATTTATATGTGACCTCTTTTCATGTAGTAACATTAGTTATTCTACTATAGCTTTGAAGTAAAGAATGAAATCTGTTATTTGTAACGTATTTTCTTTTCTTAGTAATATTGAAGGCATACCTACATAAATTACACTAAACATGTGTAACTAGGGATAATTTAATTGTATTCGTTGAGTGGGTGTAATTTTTAAATGCTTTTTTGTTGTCATGGGTGTGTGGCCTCAATAAATGAGGACTCTTACCTGATTCAAGTGCTGTCCCATACTATGCCTCATGCTGCTGTTTGCTGTGCTATATTGGGCATGTGATAAGGTGGGCTAGTGGTATGTACATTTTATACCAAAGATTAATAGTTTGCAATCTTCTCATATTGTTTTGAAAGTTAGGAAAATGAAACCATCTCAAATTAAGATGATAATCTTTTAGCCATAAATTTGATTACATCAGGTTATATGGATCAAAACATACATTTTAATTACCTGTTTTTCCATCTATCCTTCCGTCCATCCTTTTCTTTTTTATATATATATCCCATTTTCTCCTAGGCTGGGTAGAAAATACAAAGAACTCATACAGTTTAAAACATCCAAAATTAAGATTAAGATTTAAATTAAAATTGTTTCATTTTAGTTTCATAGCATACCCTTGACAAGGTTCAGTATTATTCTGCTTTTCCACTAATTTCCTCAGACCACATAACCATGGCTGGCATCATGTTCAGCAATAACAAGATTATAAAATGGTCTAAAATGGTGTAGCGGCATCAGGCTACAACTCTGAAGATCAAGGTTCAAATCCCTGCTCAGCCATGCAAAACCCACTAAGTGGCCTCAGGCAACTCACACTCTCAGAGAAAGACAAAAATCTAGGCAAAACTGCCCCCCCCCCCCCCGCCCATGATTGGGTTGCTTAAAGAGCTCCAAAAGTTAGAAACAACTAGAAGCACATAATATTATTTTGCAAATTTGGGGGATCACATTTACAAACATTAATATTTTAGTGTGACCACCAATCCCAACTTTTTCAGCCAGACAGAGCTCCAGCTGAAAAATTTCCAAGGCACTGCAGATTGGGGAACTAGAAAACAACAACAACAACAACAACAGCAGCAACAGCAACAGTTATATTTCTTACCTGCCTTTCCTTGTAGCTCAAGGTGGGTCACAACACAATCAAAAGACACAAAAATTGCAAAAATTCTATAAACACACATATTAAAATGCAGTTCTACAAAACATACACATTAAAACATATTTCTATGAAATATGTATTAGATACACAGAACAGAGATTAAAACACAGGAGACGAGTTTAAAATTCATGCTTAAAACTGGCTGCAGATCTCTCCTGGGGCTTGTCTACATGAGATCAATAGCCCACACACACTGTGAAGTCACTCCTGACTGTCTTCATAATGTTCAAGGACTTCAGTTCTTACCATGTGGTAAACTGGGTTAATCTGGTTTAGTCCTATATTATGTAAAGTTGAGGGATAGTTGAGAGCTTGACTGAAACTCTAGAGCAGGGGTCCTCAAGCTAAGGCCCGGGGCCAGATATGGCCCTTCGAGGTCATTTACCTGACCCTCGCTCAGGATCAATCTAAGTCTGAATGACTTGAAAGCACACAACCACAACAATCCTATCTCATCAGCCAAAAGCAGGCCCATACTTCCCACTGAAATACTAATAAGTTTATATTTGTTTAAAATGTTCTTCATTTTAATTATTGTATTGTTTTAAAGTGTTTGTGCACTACAAATAAGATATGTCCAATGTGCATAGGAATTCATTCATGTGGGTTTTTTTCAAATTATAATCCAGCCCTCCAACAGTTTGAGGGACTGTGACCTAGCCCTCTGTTTAAAAAGTTTGAGGACCTCTGCTCTAGAGCAATCCTGATGTATTGGGCACAGTATAAACAGCAGAACCATGCCTAATGTGGACCAGTTCACTGTCCAGAGAGGCTGCCACCACTATCCCTGATTCCTACATTCACCTCCCTCCTTTCTGGTCATGTGGGCATCACTGCTGATATCAGCATGGCTCTCCTGTGATGGTAAGAAGCTCTTATATCTATGGTCATCTGGCAGCAGCAATGGCAACAGGGACAATACAGTGATTATCTAGCAAGACCAGAATTGTCTCAGTTTGAATGGTCCATACACACTCAACCCACTATGGGTTGGGGACAGAGTGTGCGACCATCTCTAGGGTCTGTTTAGGCCCACAATATTCAGCATATGTAGATAATTCCTCAGTTGCAGGAATGTGTAGATGGCCCATTTCCAGAGTACATGCAGTGACAGGAAGAGCCCATTGGGACCCTGAGGATACCAGGGGATCTCTCCAGATGTCTGTTTTCAAGATACTTCCATAACTAGAAAAGTGAAATTATATCTTAGCTGTGAAATGATATCCTAGCAGTCTAACCCACAGCAACTCAGAAATTCTTCAGCTGGGCCATTGCCTGGTTGAAAAGATGGTATGTGTGTGTATGTGTATGCTTAGGGAGTAAGGTGACATTGTCAGATGCAGTGATGACATTAAAGCTCTGTCATCACAGCTACATCTGGCAATGCAGGATCTCAGCCATATCTCTTCTATACGTGGCAGTAGGACTCTTAAATCATGCTTGGACTTTTAACAAGTGCTGCAGATACAAAGGGGGGGAAATCTTTCAGTGATGAAGAATACCACCTGGGAGTCTAAGTGAGACTTCAAACCGTCTGAACTAATTAGATTGCTATTATTTGAGATAATCTTATTGGGGATGCTTGGAAATGAGTTCTTGTCTTCATTACAAGGACAAAAGACTTAGACCCATGCTGTATCTTTAAGGGCATTGCTAATGTATGCGCAGAGGGCAAAGGATAATGTACTAAGTAATGCTCAACAAAATGGGAGCCGGTTTTGGCTTACATTGAAGGAAATTTAAGGAAGAAGGGGAAAAAAGTGATGATCTGAAGAAAAAGCAATTTGAATGTTCTACCCACCAGAGACCTGGGGATCATCTCTCCTCTAAATTGGTTTTAGATAATGAAGGTTTGATTGTAAAACTACTGCAAGCAAATTCAACAGCATCCAGCCATGTCCACAGCAACTTCATTGCCATTTCATAATCACAGCCAAATTTTATTCTGCTGCAGGGGTCAAAGGCAGGAAGGTGGAAATTGCTACCACCCGTGATGTGTGAGTCTGCAGTAATGCCAAAGATTTTCTGGCTGTCATATAAATTAGAAAAGAATCAGCTGAATTATTTTTAAAGTGTTTGTACTGTTCCTTTTGGAGGATGGGGGGAGTCTTAATGGAAAAAAGTGTTTTTAACTTCATTTTCTCTCTCTATTAAAACTGCCCTCTGATTCATATATAAAAATAATTTCCAAATGGAAATGGGTTAGAAGCAAATTACTCTGTTCAGAAATTTCAAAGTGTTTATGAGCTGAAGGCAAAACTGGTTCAATTCTAGCCATTGCCTCCACCCTTTTCCTATCTCTACAGTCCTTTGTGTGTGTGGGAAGAAGTACAGCACCTAATGAAGTTGAAGAAAGCCAGGCCTGGACATTAATGGGAAATCAAATAACAGGATTTTTTTTTAAATCTTCTTATCTGGTGAATCTTGTGGAATAAATATAAACAATTGCATCCTCAGAGTGAATGTTAAAAAAAATAAAATGCTCAGGGAGATTTTTCGGTTTTGTAAGCTCTTTGCATGCTATTAGGGTATGGTCTGTAGAGAATGGGGAGAATGTACTTTGCATATGGATGGTCTGGGATAGACTCCTGTTTGAAAACCAGAAACAGGGTAGATGATAATGATATAGATTGACCAACAGTCTCACTTGGTATAGAATACTTTTCCATGTTTGCTCATTATTGATAACTTTAAAAAATGGAAAGTGGAGGGGAGTGGAGGTAATTGGAAAGTGGAGAGGCACAGAATTAGAAATTGGAGAGGAGTGTGCACGGAGTTGAGCACACACTAGACTTGGTCTTCTGCCAGGGATGGAAGAATGGTGGTGGTGTGGAAGAATTGTCCATCGCTCCTTTGCCATGGACCGACCATCACCTGATCAGATTTAGACTGTCTGCACCTCCTAACCTCTGCAAGGGTGGAGGACCAATTAAAATGGTCCACCCCAGGAGGCTGATGGATCTGGATGGATTCCTGGTGGCTGTTGGGAGTTTCCCGCCACCTCAGTAGGTGATCTTATCAATGCTCTAGTTGACTAGGGGAGATGACTAGGGCAATTGGCACGATTGCTCCAGAACATTGCCTCTCATATAACAGAGCTGAATCAGCTCCATGGTTCAATGAGGAGCTGGCAGCAATGAAGAGTGTGAAGAGAGGACTAGATCACGTGTGGCATTTAAGGCACAGCGAGTCAGAGTGGACATGGCTGTGTGCCTATATAAGGACATATGCCACGGCAATTGATGCTGCAAAAAAATTTCTCTTTGCAGCTAACATAGTGTCCGCAAGGAACTGTCCAGCCGAGCTGTTTCAAGCAATCAGAAGGTTGTTAAATCCTGCCTCATAAGACAAGATCCCTGACTCTTCAGTAGCCTACTGTGAAGCATTTGCTCGGTTCTTTGCAGAATTGCTCTGATCCAATCTGACCTGGATGCCATGTTAACAGCAGACTCTGAAGATGTAGTATAAGCACTTGATTGTCCTGTTTTAATGGATTCATTTCAATTTGTGCAGTCTAAGGATGTGGACAAGGTCCATGGAGAGCAAGGGCGACTACATTCAACCTGAACTCCTGGCTGATAAAGGAAGTCAGAGGGGGTTTGGCGGAGTGGGTGAAGATGGTGGTGGTTAATGCCTCCTTATGAGAAGGCAAGATTCCAATGGGCCTAAAGGAAGCTATCATGAAACTGCTGTTGAAAAAAAATCACTGGACCCCACTAATGTGAACAACTTTCGGCCAGTTTCCAATTTCCCTTATTTGGGCAAAGTCTTGGAATGTGTGGTGACCTTGCAACTCCAGGTTTTCTTGGAAGAAACTGATTTTCTAGATGCATCACAGTTTGCTTTAGGTTGGGACATGGAACTGAAACAACCTTGGTCTTCTTAGTGAATGATCTGTGAAGAGAACTTAACAGAGGGAGTGTATCCCTGTTGGTTCTCTTAGACCTCTCAGTGGCTTTCAATATCATAAACAATGGTATCCTTCTGAGATGCCTCATGGGAATGGGACTTGGGGGCACTGTTTTACAGTGGCTCCCGTCCTTCTTGGAGGACCATTCTCAGAAGGTGTTGTTGGGGGACTCCTGCTTGGCCCCACAGCCATTGACTTCCATTTTGTTTAACATTGACATGAAACTGCTAGGGGAGATCATCTGGAGCTTTGGAGTTCGATGGCATCTATATGCAGATGATGTCCAACTATATCACTTCTTTCCACTTACAGCTAAGGAGACTGTTCAGGTACTGAATCGGTGCTTGGCAGCAGTGATGGTCTGGATGAGGCTGAACAAATCGAAATTGAATCCAAACAATATGGAGGTACTCCTGGTCAGCCATAAGGCTGAACAGGGTATAAAGTTACAGTCTGTGTTGGATGGGGTTACACTTCCCCTCAAGATACAGGTTCACAGTTTGAGAGTGATCTTGGATTCATCGTTGAGCCTGAAACCCCAGGTTTTGGTGGTGCCCTGCTCTCGCTCCCACCCCCTTCAGAAGTTCAATTGGTGGGGGCGAGAGACAGGGCCTTCTCAAGGCCTTTTCTGGTTTTCAGAAAAAAAGTTACAGACAGGGTTCTGTACACAAGTGTTTGAAGAATAAGTTATTACAGATTCAACACAGTATGAATAGAGATTATGAGCAATGATTCTGGATGAATAGAATCATGCACTTTATGTTTTTAATCTGTTTATTGTTCTATGTGTTTTATTAGTTGATGGGATATTGTTTTATTGTTATGTTTTTAAGCCGCATTGAGTCTTGCCAGAGTTGTAAGCCTCCTTGAGTCTCCTACAGGGTGAGATAGGTGGGGTATAAATGAAGGAAATAAATAAATAAGGTAAGCAGCATATAAGAGATATTGTGAAGTTGGGTTTCTCCAAATTTAGAAAACTCTTGGGAGTCTCTGAATATATAAGTGACCACCCTATTTGAAAATGAATTTTCTTCTATTATGAGTTTCTGCTGAATGTCTCATCTGTTATTCAAAATGAAACTTGGCTATGATGCTATAGAATGATTTGTAGTTGAGATTATATGGTTAGTTTCTTTATTAAAATGTCACATTTTTATATTACTGAGGACAAGAAGGAAACACTTGAAATTCTAACAGGTTTATTCTGAATTCTTCACAATCAAGCACACATAAAGTATAGAAATCCTAGCTTTCCCATGAGAGCAATGTCATGAGCAGCTGTCTTCATGCTAAACCTTTCATCCATGGGTTGGATGATTGCCACTAGGAAATGCTTATTTCATTCTTCAGTGCTATCCCTACCTCCAGCCATTTTTTCCTGTGGTGCCTTTTCCTGGTAGGGATGTTATGTATGAGAAAATCTATTTAAGAAAATTTGCGTTGGCCCTTGAAAGTGAGCAGAGTTGGCCCTACCGTTAGGTAGAGTGAGGCTGTGAGAAGGTGGTAAATATATATGCTTTGCAAACTTTAAGCCAAGTCTGCAGTCTTCAGGATGCTGTTCTATTACCAAGGTTGAATAAAAGTTCCTTCTTTTGTACATGGAATGGGAAAAAGCATCATCATATTATTTGTGTCAAGCAGACAAATGTATTGGACCAGTCCCAACTCTAGTTGTGATGTTTAGGTAAGGGCAAGTCACTAATACAGGGTTTCAAAAAGGAAATGAATGACTCTATCATATGCAGAAAGTGAGCTTCAGACATGGAATGCTAATTTTGAATAATAATAAATAATAATGTTGTTTTTTATTGTGTTTGTTTTATATTTTATTTGATTGATTTAAATTGTTTCTGTATTTATGTGTAATTTTTGGTCTTGTCCCTTGTAAGCCACCCCGAGTCCACTAGGGAATATGGCAGCAGGGTACAAAAATAAAGGTATTATTATTATTATTATTATTATTATTATTATTAGACAGTATCACTGTATATGGTGCTTTATAAGTAAAAAAACTCTAATAAAACAGTTCCTTGTTTTCAGGCTTGCAATCTGATTAAGACATTACATTAAAAGATAGGGGGTGATGTTGGGGAAAGTCCAGCAAATACTACCTTTTTCTCCTCCCCACTGAAGATCAGGGCAGTGGCATTTGGGATTGAGGGGTGTTTTTCTGGGCCTAGATGATGACTGAATTTTCTTCTCTCCTTTTGAGGCCAGGGCAGTGGCAGTTGGAATGTATTATCCTCAACATAATTTTCCTGACAGATTTGTGTGATTGAAATGGTGTGTGTGAGTGTGTTTGTGTGAGAGAAGGGGGGGGGGGTGGAAGAAAAGAAATGAGAAGAGAGAGAAGAGAGAGGAAACCAAATGTGCTGTCTAAACCTTTTCAGAAAAAAACATGGGAAATAAAATAGAATACACAATGCATGCATAAAGTTATATATTCATTTGTATAACATCAGAGAAATTGAGAAATATTTACGAATTCCCTATCATTTGTTGCTTTTATTTAAGCAAATGATTCAGTGATTACACTTAAGAAAATCAGATAAAACTAGAGACGTGGATTGGGAGAAATCCAAAGTACTTGCTTAGTTGTTGGCAACCCATTGATTCTTTTATTAGGGTTAAGGTCTATAAAATCCTTTTTGACCTAAAATAGAATTGACTTAGACACCACAAAGATAAATTGTCTGGCAGATGATACATACAGGTAAAATGAATTCTAGGCTCCAAGTTCAATATAATTAATGAAGTGATACTAATGTACCTTATTTCATAGATTTAAAATTAATTCTCAAGATTTAATTGTAAATTTGCATCAGACTTGATGTGAGGCTTAAAATGATGCCAAATGCTGGTGATCAGAAATATTGACAATCATTGAAAAAAAAAGTATGTGCATTAGTGCACATGCATTCTCTGCACAGAATGTGCATGCACTTGATTGTTCCTTAATTGCAAAACATTGCAATTCACTAATGAGACAGTATTGTACAACTGCAGCATAACTTTGTGACTGTAAGGTTGTATTGCAGCTCTTAAAGTAGGATTTCAATCAATGTTTGAAAATTTTCAAAACTTCTATGAGTAAAATACTGTCAACACATTGAAACACTCCATTGAAAATTTGTCAACTGAAAATTTAAGATGTGAAATTTTCATTAAAAATTCCACAACTTAAATGTCACAGCAGTTGACAAATTTTCAATGGAGTGTTTCAATGTGTTGACAGTATTTTGCTCATAGAAATATTCAACATTTTCAAACTGATTGAAATCCTACATCAAGAGCTGCAATGCAACCTTATAGTCACAGAGTTATATGGCAGTTGTACAATGCTGTCTCATTAGTGAATTGCAATGTTTTGCAATTAAGGAACAATCAAGTGCATGCACATCTGTGCAGAGAATGCATGTGCACTCATGCATAAAGCATACATACCTCCATATGTGAGATAGATAGATGGATGGATAAATAGATAGATAGATAGAATCATACACAAAACATTTTTTCTTGGATCTTGAACAGAATAAGACTGCATGACATCAGTCAAAAATGTCCTACCTCTTCTGCAGGAGAATTTATGCCTGCCTGAGACACTGATATGGTTTCAATCAATATCTACATGCCTAAATAAAATATATTTTGGAATAAGGACTTCTTTGTATAGAGGTGATGAACTGTCACAGTAGCAGGACTGTCGTCTTTGGTGATGGCCCCTATTGCACAATATCATGCAATGTCCAATACAAAAGCCCATCAATAGCCCCCGCTTTTATCACAGCTGTTGTAGATCAGCCAGAGACTGATTGTTTAACTGATGATTTAGAGAGGATTGTGGGCTTTCCTGTGGCACAAAGTGATGGGCTCTCAAGTCTGGAAAATTCAGTTCTGGAAAATGATGTTTCTCTCTGTGAGAAAACTGGTTCAGAAAGTGCAGGGCCTCAAGGGCAATCTGAGGACTCAGAAGTAGCAACATCAGATAAGGAATCGAGTGACGAGCTGAGTGATAAAAAGGGTTCCCAGGAGAAACTATCTGAAGCTGCAGAGATCAACAAGTCTTTGTTTACAAATTAGAACCGTAAATAGATTACTCTGATCTGAGAGATTACGTGGGAAAGTTGGGGAGAAAATTCATGGGAGATGTAAAGCTTTCATGGCTGTCTATTAAACAAGTTGTTTACCTTAAGGGCAGTTCAGGCAATGCTGTGTTAGAATGAGAAGCCAAGCCTGATTTCTCTTGGTTTTGGTTCAAATCAAGCCTTGGTTTTGGATTTTAATATCCTAGAACTTTTCTATGTTCTTTTTCATGTACTCCTGTTCAAGTTTTTACTAATTATATCTTCTTGCTTGTGGACTTATGCTGTACCTGTGATTTTTGGATGTTCCTGGACTTTTTTTTTAACCTCTGGAACTTTATGAGACATTTAGATTATTGTTTGGTCATCACCTGTTGCTAAACCTTTTTGGATTAAATATAACCTTTTCTTACTCCTGCTTTTAATATGCCTTTAGGGTGTTTTACAATAAACTGTTTGTTTATATTCCTGGACTTGTGTGGTGCAATGGTCATAGGTGTTTCCTGGAGTGCAACAACAGCTCAAGGATTTATCTTGTGTGATAAGACCAGGCATTTCTGTGGTGGCATCTGTTACACTCCTCTCACTTTAAAATATTGCAACTTTCCTGTAGAATAATAACATAAAATAATAAGTAGGGTTATTGGTAAAGTGCGGGGGGGGGGGCAGATTTACACACCTGGAAGTGTAACTTTGCACAGCTGAGATGTCACAATCTCACAAAGTCTGTGTTTGTGTGAAGTTGCCCATCACCATGATGGTAAGTTGATGCTATCCCATAATGTAAAAATGGCATGGGATTGTGGCAAGTGAACAGTAATATTCATATATATAGTGCAACTGTGTAATCAAGACTATTCCTTCTCCTTTTCCCCTCCAATTCTGTATTGTCAAATGGCTTTAAGTTTGGAACTGATGGATCTTAAACCCATAAGATGCTTTCAATATTGACACGATGGATTCTTCAGGATTCACTGGAATCTGACTAACTAATCCAACTAACTATTCAACTTGAAGTAGAAGGTGCTGCCTTGTAGATGTGCTCCTAGGACTAGCAATGGCTGGATATGATTCTGTTTCCACAATGTACATTCATACAGCTGTTCTGCTCATGCAGTTATATAAATTATTCTGCCCTCAAACAACATATGTAAATATATTTTTGAAGAAAATTTATCTCAAAAGACACATTTCTAAATACATTTTATCTGTGAATATGTGGTTGTAAATATATATTCTCTCAAAGTTATGCACCTTTGAGACTCATTTGCTATACCTTGGGCACTAAGAATAATGGCACAACATTTGGAGAAGCAGGAAATACAGAAGGTAGCTATCTTCTGTTTTGTACATTTTTCTTGGAGGCACAGATTGGTTCACCAGGGGACTAATTGTCAAACAGCCATACTCGTAACCCTAATGCACAGTTAGGCAACTTGTTACTCTACAGTTATTTTGGCATACAATTTACATAATCCCTGATCATTGAATATGTACATTGAGTTTTTCAGCAGTTGCAGTCCAAACATCTGGAGGTAAATGGATTGCCTATCTCTGTGGGATAATGAATCTCTTGAAATGAGATTCATAAACTATGAGCACAATAGAATCATAGAATCAAAAAGTTGGAAGAGACCTCATGGGCCCTCCAGTCCAACCCCCTGCCAAGAAGCAGGAATATTGCATTCAAATCACTCCTGACAGATGGCCATCCAGCCTCTGTTTAAAAGCTTCCAAAGAAGGAGCCTCCACCACACTCCGGGGCAGAGAGTTCCACTGCTGAACGGCTCTCACAGTCAGGAAGTTCTTCCTCATGTTCAGATGGAATCTCCTTTCTTGTCGTTTGAAGCTGTTGTTCCGCGTCCTAGTCTCCAGGGAAGCAGAAAACAAGCTTGCTCCCTCCTCCCTGTGGCTTCCTCTCACATATTTATACATGGCTATCATATCCCCTCTCGGCCTTCTCTTCTTCAGGCTAAACATGCCCAGCTCCTTAAGCCGCTCCTCATAGGGCTTGTTCTCCAGACCCTTTATCATTTTAGTCGCTCTCCTCTGGACACATTCCAGCTTGTCAATATCTCTCTTGAATTGTGGTGCCCAGAATTGGACACCATTACAACTATTGCCTTTTTCTGGGCTAACACACCAATACAAACATTTGGTTTTCACACACTCTTATACACTTATGAAGACCAACTTCATAGTACAAAGTCCTAGCAATTTTGTTGCTGTTGAGAGAAAATTGGCAGTAAATACTCATACATGAGCGTATTTGTAATGTCTCTAAGTTATGTTATCTTTTTGGGAGCCTTCCTCTGCTCAATACCCCCCTCTTCTGAATCACGAGCCATAACTTTTCATTTTGTTAATCCATTGGTCCATATGGGAATGTGGAAATTTCTCTTTCTCCATTTTGTCGTGTTCTTTATGAATTCTGTCTCCTGCTCTTCTTTATGTCAGGTTAGGGGACTTAGTTTTGCTCTCCTGTTCTGAAATTCATATGCATTGAAAAACATTTTTATTTTACCCATTTGTGTACACAATTGATCTGAGCAATGCACCCCACCCCTTGCTAATATATATCTGCCTATTTTCCCCAGTTAGTGGTTTGGATTTTATATAAGATGGCTACATTTTTGTCCAAAATTTGTTTTTTGAAAATGAGCCAATAATATTTCAAATGTGTGAATGCTTGTGGCAACACACATTTCCTCTTGCAATGAGTCACAAGAGGTGTGAAAAGGCTACTTTTTATTGAAGTTATTGCATCTAACAAAATTCTTTCCATTCCTACTTTCAATTTCACTCTCGTTGATGCTGTCTACATATCCCTTTCTCTATGTATTGGTTGGTCTCTTTTTGTTTTTCTTTTGAAATGTTGCAGGACTGCCAAGCAAATCCCAAGCTACTGTGTCTCAAAATACACTAAAAAGTAACTGGGCCAGTGTGCTCATAAATGCGCTGGAATACTGGCACAAATCTCATGAGGACAGGAATACTTTCATAATAACTTTTGTGTATTTGTAATGTATTCCTAGACTGCTGCTCCTCTGACATCTAATATGGTTATTTGTTTGGAAGAATACGCCAGTGCAATATTCAGCTATGCAGATGTTATTTTCATCATTTTCTCAAACCTGGCTGTTTTCAATAAAGAAAAATATGTCCAAAAATTACACCTACACACATAGAATTTACTGCTTTGAAATGTTTGCAATCTCATTACTACTAGCTGGCTGTAAAATAGACCAAATATTGCATCTTACATGCTCCATGCTGCCAACAGTTAATAGATATGTGAGAGCAGTACACTAGAGAAAGCCATTGAGACACTATGCAGAAGAAATTAGCATTGTATGAATATTCTGTTTGCAATGAAGGGTACGGAAAGAATGCTATCCTGTTAGTATTGGCAAATGCAGAAGAAGAGCAGTTCCATATGTGGTTTTAAGGTTAGTGGCATTGAAATAGATTTTCAAAAAGTGGGGAGGGGCAGCATTTAACAGAAGAAATAACCATTATTGGTCTTAAAAAAAATCCACATAGTTTCCTAGAGAACATACTACAATTGTATAGGGCCTTATATTTCCTCTTGAAACTATCATCATCACTATCATTATCGCCTTTTTAAATACCTCACCTTGTCCTCAAAACTTGACTCAAGCAGTTTCTGCCAGCACTCAATAATCTAAATAGCCACACTAAAACATATCCCACAATTAAGATTTATGGGGCTCTGAAAGTATATGAGAATGCTATCCTTCTCCTCCTTTTCCCATGTTCCTCTCAAAATTTGGACTCAAGGCAGCTTAAAATTTAGAACACAATATAGCTCAAACATAACAAAAATGTGAACATGAAAATGGAATTAAATTTCACAAAAACACGTTTTAAAAACATGCTGGAATAAAAAGACTTCCCTGGGTTAAGAGGACCCCATAGTTTGGGACAACCAGTGAAAGGTGGTGGTGGGGGTTGTGAGAAAGGTCTTTCCTTATGATACCTAGATCTGGACAGATGTGTTAGCATCTAGGGATTACTTTATGTAGTGGTTCTGATGTAGTGTCAAAACACAATACCATTGGACATGGGAAGGTCCCATTATCTTCCTTGAAAAGTGAAGTCAAAAAGTACATTGGCTGAATGGGACATTAGAATCTACAGAATTTTCCATCTTTCTGGTTGGAGTAGCAATAGTAATGGCAACCCTCTCATCTTCTCATGGTTTGTAGATAGGAGTAGCCCTGACCTTGATGGACCTCAGACAGAAACTTCAATCTTCTAGTACTTGAATCTCCTTTACAATGGTTGCACTTTCAAGAAGGAATGGCACAAAATGAAAAGAAATGTGATGATCTGGTTGCTATTCCTGATGCCACTCTTCATGTGGCACACATCACTCATACGATTGCAATCTGCAATCATCCATAGCAGACAATTGAGTGAGGTGGTGTCCAGCATGTGCAATATTCTTCCCTCAGACATTGACTTGCAATTTCAGTTAGGGTCATGTTGAAAACTTGCTTATTTTTTAAGACAGACAGAGACGTGATAGTGAAATTTACAAGAAAGAAGGTACGAGATGATGTGCTTTATAATAATAATAAAAAACCAATCTTCTACAAAGGAAAGAAAGTTGCGGTTCTGAAGGAATTCCCACAGGCAACCTTAGCAAGAAGAAGAAAATATTTTTTCTTAACAGAAGAACTGAAGAAAAGAATGATAAGGTTCAGGTGGGAAAGAAAAGAAGGGATAATGGTGACATACAAGGAAGAAAGATATTGGTTGACAACGGAACACAAGGCGAAGATTTTTTATGAAAAACTTATGAAAGAGAAGGAAGGAGATGAAGAGCAAAGAGAAGAGAAAGAAGAAGAAGAATCAGGAGAAGAAGAAGAGGAGGAGGAAGTAGAGGTAGAGGAAGGTGAAGAAAGAAGATTATCTACACCAAGGAAAGGAGTAAAGGCAAAAAAGGCAAGATATAAATCACCAAAGGACTATGGCTTTTTAGGAAAAGAACCAAAACCACAGAGAATGACACCACGGAAAAAGGAAGAAAAAGGAGGTCAGAGTTCGGAACAATCGGCAACTGAAACAATGGAATTGGCTTTTGGCGACACAGGATTGGGACTAGATAAGGATAAATAAAATGATGGAGAGACAAATAAAATGTATTACGAACAATATTAACGGTATGAATTCCCCCCAAAAACGGAAGAGAGTATGGAGGAGCCTGAAGAAACAGAATTTTGATGTAATAATGTTACAGGAAACGCACATTTGTGATAAACATGTGGCACACCTTCCGAATAAAAAATTAGGAAAGGAATATTATTCGGCCTATGAAAAAAAGAAAAGAGGAGTGGTTACGTATATAAAGGACTCAATAGATTCAGAATTGGCATTTAGAGATACAGAAGGAAGATGTGTGGCAGTGAAAATAATAATTGGAGATTCTAAAATATTGGTATGTAATATATATGCCCCCAATGGACCGAAGAGAAAATTTGCTGAATTCTTAAATACTAAGTTAAAAGAAATAGATTTTGATGAGCTGATTTTGGCAGGAGATTTTAATGGGGTCGTCGACCCTCAGATAGACAAAAGTTTGAAGAAAAAGAAGCTTAAGGGAGGGAAACTCCCCCAGAAATTCATGGACTTACAAAAAGACTTTGATCTTGAAGATGTATGGAGAATTAGAAATAAAGATAAAAGAGACTTTACCTTCTTCTCGAACAGACATCAATCCTGGTCTAGAATTGATATGGTTTGGATTACTAAGAACCTCTCTACTAAAGTGAAAGAGATCAATATTCTGCCACGAGATCTATCAGATCACTGCCCTCTGGAAATGGTCGTAAATCAAAAAAACTATCATAGAAAATGGAGATTAAACGAGAACTTAATAAAAACGGAAGATGACAAAGAATATTTCAAGAAGTTAATCCAGGACTATCTACAAACAAATAGATTAGACTCAATGGAGCCACGAGTGGTTTGGGATGCCTTTAAGGCAGTCATGAGAGGGCACTTTATTCAACAAGGAGCAAGAAGAAATAGAGAGAGAAATAAAAGAATAAATGAGTTGAGGGCAGAAATAGCAGCAAAAGAAATGGAGTTAAAGAAAAACCCATCTAAACGAATAGAGAAACAATTGGTGACATTGAAACAGGAAAAAAATTATGTGGAGTTGGAATTCCAATCAAGACAGATGAAATTTCTAAAGCAACAGGCTTTTGAAAATGCTAACAAACCGGGTAAATGGTTGGCAAACCAGGTTAGAAAAAAGAGGCAAATCAACCATATTGCTAAAATAAGTACCAAGGACAAGGACTTGAAAACGGACAAAGAAATTTTGGAAGAGTTTCGGACTTTTTATACACAATTATATACAAAGGAGGACATAAAGAAAGAGGATATTATGGAATATATTGGACAAATGAAACTGGATAAAATAACAGATGAAGAGAGAGAAGAATTGAATAAAGAAATAACAGAAGAGGAAATTGAGAAAGCTATAAGTAAAATGAATGCAGACAAAGCTCCGGGACCGGATGGGTTTACGGCAGGATTTTACAAAACGTTTAAACAGCAGTTGATACCCATTTTTAAAGTTATAGCGAACGAAGCCCTAAAACATCGAAAGGTTCCAGACTCCTGGAAGGAGGCAGAAATAACTGTGATACATAAAGAAGGATCATTGGAAAATGATATTAAAAATTATAGGCCGATCTCCTTGTTAAATACGGACTATAAATTGTTCGCAAATATTATGGCCACAAGATTAAAATCTTTTTTAAGTAAGTGGATTGGAGAAGAACAAACAGGTTTTCTTCCAAATAGACATATGAAAGAAAACATACGCAACGTTCTAGACCTTTTGGAATATTATGAGACCAACCATCAGAAAGAATTTGCCCTTTTGTCAATAGACGCTGAGAAAGCATTTGATAATTTGAACTGGGATTTCTTCAAGATTTTGATACAAGAGTTGGACATGGGAGAGAAATTCAATAATGCAATTAATGCTATTTATGAATTTCAAAAAGCTAAGGTAAAAGTGAATGGGCAAGTGACACAAGAATTTGAAATTACGAAAGGTACGAGACAAGGTTGTCCACTCTCCCCATTAATTTTTGTTATGGCGGTGGAGATCCTGATGAAGAAAATTAGAGAAGATGAAAAGATTAAAGGAGCAAAAATCGGCAAATTTGAATATAAAATACGAGCGTTTGCAGATGACTTGATAGGTACAATTGAAAACCCGGAGAAAAACCTACAAAGTTGGATAAACAAAATAGAAGATTTTGGAAAGGTGGCAGGCTTTAAGATGAATATGAAGAAAACTAAACTTTTATTTAAGAATGTGAATAAGGAGAAACAAATAAAGATCCAACAACAGGTTGGAATAGAAGGTGTTAAGAAAATTAGATATCTAGGAGTCTGGATCACAGCTAGAAATGGACAACTTTTAAAGAATAACTATGAATTAGTTTGGAAGAAGGTCCAAAAGGATTTGCAGAATTGGGACCGGCTGAAACTATCTCTTCTGGGTAGAATATCTCTGATAAAAATGAATGTATTACCAAAACTTATGTTCTTGTTCCAGAATATACCGATAATAAGAAGTTCAAACAGTGGAAGAAAGATCTAATGAAATTTGTTTGGAAAGGAAAAAGACCAAGAATTAATTACATGAACTTAATAGATAAGAAAACAAGAGGAGGATTGGGATTTCCCGATCTGAAGACTTATCACGAGGCCTGTGCACTGTCCTGGATTAGGGACTGGATGACTTTAGATAAAGAGAAGTGCTTAAACTTAGAAGGTTATGACTTAAGAGTGGGATGGCACGCATATATATGGTATAATAGAGAGATGAAGGAGAAAAATTTCGGCAACCATTTTGTGCGAGCCTCCCTATTACGGACATGGATTAGGTACAAAACTTTTTTTTATAAAACAACACCACTATGGATTTCAGCAATGGAGGCGCATCAAAGAAGATTACTAGGATGGAGGACATGGCCAAGATATAAGGATATACTGGTGAAAGGGACAACAGAGATGAAATCATTTGAACAATTAAGGACCTTATTTAGCAATATAACTTGGTTAAACTACCTACAAATTAAAGAATATTTTAAACAAGATCAAAAAATAGGTTTTGATTGGAATGAGAATACATGGGACAGAATACTAAAAACACAAAGGAAAACGGTTACAATATTATATAATAAATTGCTCCAGTGGATGACAGAAACAGAACAGGTGAAAACCTCTATGATTAAATGGGCGGAAAATATAAGAAGGCCCATCCACTTTGGGGAATGGGAAAGGATATGGAATAAAAAATTGAAATATACATATGCTATGGATTTAAAAGAAAATTGGTATAAAATGTTTTATAGGTGGTACTTGACCCCGAGTAGATTGAGTCATATGTATCAAAATGTATCAGATAAGTGCTGGAAATGTAGTGAGCAAGTAGGCACTTTTTACCACATGTGGTGGACATGTAAAGAAACAACAAAGTTCTGGTCTATTATACATGAGGAGCTACAAAAAATATTAAAGAAATGCTTTAAGAAGAAACCCGAATATTATCTTTTGGGATTCACAGACGATGACTGTAAATTGGATGAGAATGAAGATAAATTATTTACCTATTGCACAACGGCGGCTAGGATGGTTTTTGCCAAATACTGGAAGAATAGTGAGGTTCCGAGTATTGAAGACTGGTGGAAGAAAATTAAAGAAATAAGAGATATGGACGAATTAACTTTTTTGTTGAGAAGAAATGAAGGAAAAGTTTTGAGGAGGACAGATTGGTCCCTGATATATGATTATGAAAAGAATGTTGAAAAAACAATGGGATGAGAATTGATATTAAGGTGAAGAAATATCTTGAAAAGACCCTGAGGTTGGAGTGGAAGTCATTTTAGAATAGTTTGAGTAGTTGTATTGTATGTATTAGATGTTAGTTAGATATGGTGGGTTTTTGTTTCTTTTTTGTGTGTACCTTTCCCTTTCCTACTGTTCTATCTTCTTGTTTTTTGTTCCCCCTCTTTCCTTGTGTGGATTGTGAAAAACTTAATAAAAATTATTTCAAAAAAAAAAAAGAAAACTTGCTTATTTTTGTAAGCTCTTTTTATCAAGACCACAAAGGTTCTTTTCTCATTATATGTGCTGTTTTATGTTAAATGTTTAATTATTGTTGTTTGACACTTAGAAATTGTATTCTATAAACAGCTTATAAACCAACAGCCAACCAATATGTTCCTTGTGAATGCAATAGAGCTGTTTATGGGGTGACCAATGAAAATTGGATAGGAAAGGTAATGACATGTAATGGATATATATACCACAAAGTTGTAGTGTCTGTGGCTGTCTGGTACATGACTATGGTATGCCTCAGGCCATCGCTACTTATGGCAACAACAACAGAAAATGCCAATACATGAAGTATACACATCTGCTGCACACAAAGTAAATTGTTCCTAAGAGTATACTTTAACAAAGTTATCTGGAAGAAGACTTAGTAGACATACTCTCCAATTTGGCAGGATTTAATTATAGGATATCACCGAAGCAGCACTGAACTCATAGCATTTCCACTTGGGGGAAAAAATAATAGCTGTCTCTCTGCTATAAAATGCTTCCTTAATATATTTTTATAGCATATGCATTAGGTTTCATGGGCTTCCTTGATAATAATTTTCCGCAACCAGGGAAACATTATTGACTCCAGAATGATTTATTAAAGATATTTTACAGGGTGAGAAAAATCAATGGATCTACTGATCTAAATACCCAAATAACAGAGAGAGATTTCATAAGTGGCTCCTTACAATGTGTGCTGAGTGATAATAGGGCTCCAGTCTTGAAGTGCTTCATCAATTACCTACTCTACTCAATAGCATGAATTCCCATCATACACAGAAAGCTCTTTCACTATTGGGAAAGGACAAAGGAAGAGCTCTAAAATAGATAAACACTGCAGGATGTCGTATATAGTCAAATTCTTGTGGTTCATACTATTAATGTTCTCCCTCCTCTTTTGTTATTTAAATTACTCCGGTGTTTCTGTTTCACACTACTTTAATTGGGAAGCTACAATTAACTATTTAATAAATTGTTTCTAAAGACTTTCATTTCTAACATTATGCACATGAGATTCTTGAGTTTCAATGGAATTCTCAGTGTTGGCTTCAAAGATTCCTCAAGGTCTTTAGTATTAGTACATGAATGAATGTGTATTCACACCCACACCCACATACATTTCTGTGAATAAGACATAATTCAAGGTGTTGGTTATATGCCTAATCTTTAGAGCAGATGACAACAAAAATTATGAGTCAAATTTTCCTTCCAGCTTTTAAAACCCTTTAAAGTTTATGCAATATCAATAGATACTGATGAAAAAGGAGTATCCAGATATTTCCATGTTGGACACTTGGCACAGAGGCTGTTAGTAAACCCCAAATTGGCCACCCAGATATGCAATGGACCCTGACTTGTGATGGATCTGAGTACTATATTTTTCTCCCAAAATAGTTATTAGCCAAATATAGACATCCTGAAAGTAACATCTCTGCTTCTCATTACCAATTCCTTTGCATACTGATACAAACAGCTCTATCTTCAAATTTTGCATATTACTATCACTGGAAACTACATTCCCAGGTATTTCACAATATTGAGGATTACAGAACTAGCAGCATTCCTAGGACTTAACAGAAGAAGATGGAGGCAGGTCCTTCTCCAAATTTCTAGTCAAACAGAAATAAAAGACCATCTCCATCCTATCACTCAAACAGAATATGGAATATGGGATCTGAGCTGTATTCTGCGGGAAACACAACACAATTAAAAATAGCTCAGCAGCAAAGAAGAATTTTGAAATGGGGGCAAGTGGGAGTATAGATGTATTTGTTTTAGGCCAACCTGGGAGAGGTTTGCTTATCACTATTGCTGATGAGTCATAGCTGGAACCAGAATAAAATCTGTCAGATCAAGGCACAATTTTGTTTAGAGCTAAGCTACAATGCAAATCAAGGGTAAATGCTGACATAGTTTGAGAAATTATGATGTAGAATGCAAAGGATCCTACAATGAGACTTAGAACTCATTTAATCGGTCTTTGACTCTAATTTTGATTTTCTTGGGGAGAAAATTCTAAAGATTGGCATTCTTAAAGGAAAGTCTTACAAGAGCCAGTGAAGAAAATGGTTTCTTACCATTTCTTTCTATCCTGACATGGTGATCTATATCAGGCAGCAGTAAAATGAGAGGGATGGAGGAGTTATTGTTTTTATGACATTGAGCCTTCTAAAATGCCAGATCAGACAGGATGATGATATTGAGGGGTGTATGTGTGATTTTTGTTTTTCTCAATTACATGTAAATTGAATTCTCAACTACTGGCATAAAACACCATCCATGATGGTTGCTGTGATCTACTTTGTCCGATTTATAAGAGTAGATTTATTTATGTATCCATGACAGTCTTGCCAACTTGATCCCAATTAGATCCAATTATATCCCTTCCAATCCGGCTTCCGTAAGTGGCATGGGACGGAGACAGTATTGGTCTCCATTACAGATCAGCTTCGCTGCCAGATGGACCAAGGAGGATCAGCACTGCTCGTGTTGCTGGACCTCACGGCAGCATTTGATACGGTTGATCACAACCTTCTGATTCACCGCCTAGTTGCGTCTGGAATTAGGGGGATGGCCCTTAAATGACTGTCCTCTTTCCTTCAAAAATGGGGTCAACGTATGGAGAGGGAAGGGTCGGTCTCTAAGAGGGCCCCTCTTGAATGTGGGGTCCCTTAAGGGGCTATCCTCTCCCCCTTGTTGTTTAACATCTATATGCGACCACTTGCCGAGCTGGTGCGAGGCTTTGGGCTTGAGTGCTATCAGTATGCTGATGATACTCAACTCATCCTGAGGATGGAAGGCTGACCGGACTCAAACCTGATAATTTCCAGCAATGCCCTGAGGCCGTTACTGGATGGTTGCGTGGCAGTAGGTTAGGCCGCCCGAACGGAGGGGTGATCCGGTTGCCTACCCTGGATGGCGTGACATTATGTCCGTCATCCTTGGTAAAGAGTCTGGGAGTCCTTTTAGATCCTCTGCTGACGATGGAGCCCCAGGCCTCTGCTGCAAGAAGAGTCACATTTTTCCATCTGTGTCAGGCTAGGAGGCTGGTTCCCTATCTGCCCAGAGATGACCTGGCCACAGTGATCCAGGCTATGGTTATCTCAAGGTTGGACTATTTAAATGCCCTTTACATAGACCTGCCTTTATCGGTGATCCGGAAACTTAAACTAGTGCAAAATGCTGCTGCCCGGCTTCTTGCAGGGGTTCCAGCGAGGTGCCACATCACTCCAATCTTACAGCAACTGTACTGGTTGCCGATTGAGCACCAGATTACCTTCAAAGTGCTGATCCTTACCTTTAAGGCCTTATATGGCCTGGGGCCGGAGTACCTGAGGGACCGCCTCACCCCCTACCAATCCCTGAGGTCACTTCATTCAGACGATCAGAATCTTGAAGATTCCAAATTTAAGACCATTCACCTGATGTCTACTAGGCGTAGAGCTTTCATGGTGGTGGCTCCTTATCTGTGGAATGCTTTGCCCGTGGGAACACGAGCTCTCCATGATTTACTTGCTTTTCGTAGAGCTTGTAAAACTTATTTATTTAGGGTGGCATTTGAATTTTGCTGATCAAATTTTTTTTCTTGATCCTATATGTAATGCATCACATGTGTATATTGTAAACCGCTCCGAGCCTTCAGGGAGTGGTGGTATATAAAATTGATAAATAAATAAATAAACTCTGAAACTGAGATTTTTTTTGTGAGAGAAATGTAGTGTAGATAGTATTTAATACCATGTAAAGGACTTGAGTGGGAATCTGAAATTCAGTCTGGTAGGATTTCATTTATTCTGCATTTCAGTGCGCACTAGCTTGATTCACCTCTTCTGGCCCAAGGTGTGGTTTCTAATCTGGTCTCACTTTACATCAGGGGTCCTCAAACTTTTTAAACAGAGGGCCAGGTCACAGTCCCTCAAACTGTTGAAGGGCCAGATTGTAATTCGGGGAAAAAAATGAATGAATTTCTATGCACACTGCACATATCTTATTTGTAGTGCAAAAAATATATATATATTTAAAAACAATACAATAATCAGTCTCATCAGTCTGCTTTTGGCTGATGAGATAGGATTGTTGTTGTTATTGTTTGCTTTCAAGTAGTTTCAGACTTAGGTTGACCCTGAACAAGGGCCGGGTAAATGACCTTGGAGGGCCGCATCCGGCCCCCGGACCTTAGCTTGAGGACCCCTGCTTTACATTTTCCACAATCCAATTTTCAGCTCAAAGCAATATATCAAATTACACCAAGTGTCTATAAATGTGTGTTGTTAGGAACGATGTGTGCCTTCAAACCACAGACATATAGAAAGGTGCAGTTTGGGAGGAAATACATTTTTAATGTTGAAATTGTTATTATTATTTAAATCAGAGATTAATGTGGAAACAAAGTGGAATAAACTCGTGAATGTACTGAAATGAATGATGAAGACAGAAATAGCCTGTTCACCTCAACATTCAACCATTGCTTCCAGCTAGTTTCCTTTGCCTTGCATTGTGTAGTGTGTTTATAGTTCTTTTGTTGACATCTACTGCAACAGCCTTAGCTTTTCCTTTACTTTATTCGAGCTATCAGGCTCCTCATGTAAGAAAATGAATGACATAGCAACACTTGAAATTCTGTTGGCATTTGAAGACAGTAGAATGCATGAACTTGGTATAGCATTCATTAAACAGCTTTCAAACTTTGGCCATATGGGCATGTGTGAGTAAATACTTCCATTACTAATTCTTGATGAGTATGACTAAAGGGCTCAGTTAGTAGATGATTCTCTCCATACCATCCTATGAAGTATAATTCATGTTCTCCCACACAAAACATTACCAACTGGTGGCACAGGAGAAGTGCTAAGCGTATCTACTCAGTCTGTCCTGCACTATGGTGCCAATAATATGACAATCACATTAAAATATGAGAAATCCCCTTTCTTCACACTTTTGTTTTTGATATACTTCCAAAAGAATGCTTGATGATTAGCAAGTAGCTCACACTTATTTTAAGCCATTGACTCATAAAAAAGTGCACAGTCTCTAGTGATTCATTTAAAGGTAAAATTGTAGAGACTTCCATCCAGATTATTCATTTACTTTATGAACAGCATCTTTAAATATGTAATTTTCTCAATTATATATTTTATGGGAAATTGTGTTTGGATCTCCAGTCTTTTGTATGTAGAGTAGAATTTCCAGTGAGAAATGGATCACTGGTCTACTTCATCTGGAGGTGAAAGATGGAAGCGAGCTTAGTGAATAATTTATGAAATCATTGTATTTGAAAATAATCATTTTATTATATGTATTTTCTACTAATAGTTAACTATGTAGGTCTAATACAATGTGACATTGATTTTAAAGAAACTTGTTATGTCTATTCTGCATCCTCTGGTCTTCACTCATTTGCTTATATTGGGTATTTTCAGGGATGTATGGTCAACAACTGATACTTTACATTATTTAGTCCATAGGGAAATGATTTTTGACCAGAGTTCATTATCATCATCAGATGAGGCATTCTATTGCATGATGCCACTATCCTGTGCGATAGTAAACCTCATTGCATCACTGCTTGCATCACACAACTGTGATGCTTTGATTATATATATATGTGTGTGTGTGTGTTTTACAGTGAAAGGAAAATGGGGGAGAAGAACAGTCCTGCCTCCTATTGTCACAGGCATATCTGAAACAGTGGAGCCCCCGGTGGCGCAGTAGGTTAAACCCCTGTGCCGACAGGACTGATCGCAGGTTCGAATCCAGGGAGAGGTGATAGATAAGAAAACAAGAGGAGGATTGGGATTTCCCGATCTGAAGACTTATCACGAGGCCTGTGCACTGTCCTGGATTAGGGACTGGATGACTTTAGATAAAGAGAAGTGCTTAAACTTAGAAGGTTATGACTTAAGAGTGGGATGGCACGCATATATATGGTATAATAGAGAGATGAAGGAGAAAAATTTCGGCAACCATTTTGTGCGAGCCTCCCTATTACGGACATGGATTAGGTACAAAACTTTTTTTTATAAAACAACACCACTATGGATTTCAGCAATGGAGGCGCATCAAAGAAGATTACTAGGATGGAGGACATGGCCAAGATATAAGGATATACTGGTGAAAGGGACAACAGAGATGAAATCATTTGAACAATTAAGGACCTTATTTAGCAATATAACTTGGTTAAACTACCTACAAATTAAAGAATATTTTAAACAAGATCAAAAAATAGGTTTTGATTGGAATGAGAATACATGGGACAGAATACTAAAAACACAAAGGAAAACGGTTACAATATTATATAATAAATTGCTCCAGTGGATGACAGAAACAGAACAGGTGAAAACCTCTATGATTAAATGGGCAGAAAATATAAGAAGGCCCATCCACTTTGGGGAATGGGAAAGGATATGGAATAAAAAATTGAAATATACATATGCTATGGATTTAAAAGAAAATTGGTATAAAATGTTTTATAGGTGGTACTTGACCCCGAGTAGATTGAGTCATATGTATCAAAATGTATCAGATAAGTGCTGGAAATGTAGTGAGCAAGTAGGCACTTTTTACCACATGTGGTGGACATGTAAAGAGACAACAAAGTTCTGGTCTATTATACATGAGGAGCTACAAAAAATATTAAAGAAATGCTTTAAGAAGAAACCCGAATATTATCTTTTGGGATTCACAGACGATGACTGTAAATTGGATGAGAATGAAGATAAATTATTTACCTATTGCACAACGGCGGCTAGGATGGTTTTTGCCAAATACTGGAAGAATAGTGAGGTTCCGAGTATTGAAGACTGGTGGAAGAAAATTAAAGAAATAAGAGATATGGACGAATTAACTTTTTTGTTGAGAAGAAATGAAGGAAAAGTTTTGAGGAGGACAGATTGGTCCCTGATATATGATTATGAAAAGAATGTTGAAAAAACAATGGGATGAGAATTGATATTAAGGTGAAGAAATATCTTGAAAAGACCCTGAGGTTGGAGTGGAAGTCATTTTAGAATAGTTTGAGTAGTTGTATTGTATGTATTAGATGTTAGTTAGATATGGTGGGTTTTTGTTTCTTTTTTGTGTGTACCTTTCCCTTTCCTACTGTTCTATCTTCTTGTTTTTTGTTCCCCCTCTTTCCTTGTGTGGATTGTGAAAAACTTAATAAAAATTATTTCAAAAAAAAAAAAAGAATCCAGGGAGAGGTGGATGAGCTCCCTCTATCAACTCCAGCTCCTCATGCGGGGACATGAGAGAAGCCCCCCACAAGGATGATAAAAAACATCAAATCATCTGGGCATCCCCTGGGCAACATCCTTGCAGACGGCCAATTCTCTCACACCAGAAGTGACTTGCAGTTTCTCAAGTCACTCATGACATGACAAAAAAAAAATCTGAAACAGCTAGGATTACATCACAGCACTGTTGATGGGGTTTGCCCATCAAGAGCTAGGGGTGGCTTTGTTGTGGAGAGATTGCAGACAGGTAAAAGAGATTGCTAAGCAACATGCAAGAGGGACATTACCTGTGTCAGTGCAGTTTTGCCATGTCCATGTGACATAATGGAAGTGAATAATTCAAAGACTGAATAATACATCCATGCCAAATTGACTTTAAGTGGGGATTCAGACATGAAAATGGTTGAGAAACTCTTTTGATGGACCAATTATGGAATTTGTACCCTTTTCCCAACAACTACAGTTGTTATAATTATGTAGTAAGTAAATGTATCTTGTTCATTGTAATTTGATTCAAATATCATGCTAAGTTGACTTTATGGGGAACCCAGACTTGAAAATTGGCAAGGAACCAATTTTATGGAAGTTGTGGGCTCATGCTAAGATTGCAAATCAGATATGTGATGATTAGGGTGAGCTTACGTCCTTTCCAATTTTACAAGAGACATTCAAATTGCTTCTATGGGCTAAATGGAGATATCTACAACTGAAACATTTGTTACAATTCAAATTTAGCCCTGTAGCTTTCTGTGCATCTGAGGTTCCCTTTATTACAGAGTACATACAAAGTATCAAAATGTTGTTGTTGTTGATTCGTTCAATCGTCTCCGACTCTTCGTGACCTCATGGACCAGCCCACACCAGAGCTCCCTGTCGGCCGTCCCACCCCCAGCTCCTTCAAGGTCAGTCCAGTCGCTTCAAGGATGCCATTCATCCATCTTGCCCTTGGTCGGCCCCTCTTCCTTTTGCCTTCCACTTTCCCCAGCATAATTGTCTTCTCTAGGCTTTGCTGTCTCCTCATGTTGTGGCCAAAGTACTTCAACTTTGTCTCTAGTATCCTTCCCTCCAATGAGCAAAGTATCCAAATAGGTGTGTGAATATAAATTTCTGTGATCTACAAATAAAAATGATATACAAGGTTTATAAAAAGAATAGAACAGAGAATTGGACTACTGGACTAGCTACTGGTTTACCAGAACATTGTTGTATGTAATAATGTATTATAATTTTAAATCTTTTGAAAGCCAAAAAAGAAAAAAAAGAAAAAAGAAAAGGACATTTTAACGCTCATTCAACTCCTCAAACAGTGGGAAGAAAGAAAGATATACACACTACAGGTCTTGTCGATTTAACATAAGGTTCAATCAATTCTTACTCTTGTCAAACAACATCCTCCTATACTCAGGACTACAATAGAAGGGAAATTCAGCCAGCTGTTTCACTTGGAGCTGTCCACGGTTCTGTTTCCCTTTGTCTCCTATATAAAGTATCTTCTGACTCAATTTTGTCTGGTTAGACTTGACTGTTGCCAGCTTGCTTTACATTTACTTGCTTTATTTAGTCTTGCCTGTTATGCTTTTCTATGCCCAGCTTTGATCATTCTTTGCCTGGCTTTTTTTAGTTATATGCTTTTCCCACAGCAGTGGCCACATTGTATAGCAATAGGAAAACCAATTGACCCCTTCATGAAGGGGAAGCCAGTTTTAATTCTCTGGGGGCCAGGAGGTTCTACCTGTACCTTATTTTATTCAATTGGTATTCAGTTTTGCAGTTAGTAATCAACAGACCCTGTTAGTTTCCTGTAAGCTGTTCGTTCCTAAAGAACAAGAATGATCACAGGCCTATGTTTTGTATTGTGTTTCCAGATAGCAAAATAAACATAGGAGAAAATGTGTGTACTTGCTAGCACATAATCTGGAGGTTTAACATTTTTTATTTTCCCTAAACATTTCAAGGTTGTGTGTTACAACATGTCATGTATATGATACTTAACATCTTTTTGGCTGTTTGCAAAGGCTGATTAGTGTGAAATTTGACTATTGGGTTGTTGTAGGGTTTTTTTTGGGCTATATGGCCATGTTCTAGAGGCATTCTCTCCTGACGTTTCACCTGCCTCTATGGCAAGCATCCTCAGAGGTAGTGAGGTCTGTTGGAACTAGGAAAATTGGGCTTTTATATCTGTGGAATGACCAGGGTGGGACAAAGAATTTTTGTCTGCTGGAGCTAGGTGTGAATGTTTCAACTTATCATCTTGATTAGCAGTTGATGGCCTGGCAGTTTTTTAGTGTGGCTTGTTAGGGCCTGAGAGCATCTTTTATTGAAAGGTGATTAGCTGTTCCCGATTGTTTCTTTTCTGTTGTTTTGTTGGAATTTTAAAGTTTTTTTAATATTGATAGCCAGATTTTGTTCTTTTTCATGGTTTCCTCATTTCTGTTGAAATTGTCCACATTGTGGATTTCAATGGCTTCTCTGTGTAGCCTGACATGGTGGTTGTGAGAGTGGTCCAGCACTTCTGTGTTCTCAAATAATAGGCTGTGTCCAGGTTGGTTCATCAGGTGCTCTGCTATGGCTGACCTCTGGTTGAAGTAGTCTGCAGTGCCTTTCATATTCCTTGATTCGTGTTTGGGTGCTGTGTTTGGTGGTCCTTATGTAGACTTGTCCACAGCTGCACGGTATATGGTATACTCCTGCATAAGTGAGAGGATCCCTCTTGGCCTTTGCTGAATGTGGCATTTGTTGGATTTTCTTGGTGGATCTGTAGATAGTTTGCATGTTGTGTTTCCTCATCAGCTTCCGAATGTGGTCACACCTAGCTCCAACAGACAAGAGTTCTTTGTCCCACCCTGGTCATTCCACAGATATATAAACCCAGTTTTCCTAGTTCTAACAGACCTCACTACGTCTTAGGATGCGTGCCATAGATGCAGGTGAAACGTCAGGAGAGAATGCCTCTAGTACATGGCCATATAGCCCGAAAAAACCTACAACAACCCAGTGATTCCGGCCATGAAAGCCTTCAACAATAATTTTACTAATTTTAATTGGAAAGGTGTGCCATCATTAGAAGTCTATTACCATCGTTGATTTTATGTATACCTGACATTTTAACTTGCCCACAGGCAGTATCCTTAATATAGCACATAACAGTGTCCTTGAAAGTCACAATAGAATAGAATGTAAGTGCATCAAAACCAGGCATTTAAACATGGTTAGACAATCTCGAGTACTATTACTGACTCAAGATACTTAGAAGTGATCTTATTTAAAGCTGTGGTCACATGAATGTGTAGATTAGAGCTTTTAGACACAGTTATCATTTGGAAGAAAAGGACTGAAGTGAATACAAATACCTATAGAACAACAATATACACAAAAGCTCCTTTTGCTTGCAGTCCAATAGTCCTGCTGTTAGTTGGTTCCAGCTTGAAATCAGCCCACGGAAAGCAATGGTATGGTGAGAGCCCATAAATATTTGTTATCAGAGACCTGACAGATGTAAGGAAGAAAAATGTGTTTACCATTCAGAGCAATCATCAACGATGATGATTGTATAACCTATCCTGCCTACAGTAATTTGGAGGTGTAACACTATCTTATTCTTTCCATGGCTTATTGACAATGAAGGGTGGTTCATATACTATTGTGTTACATTTAAGCGCTAAGCATGACTGCTCTCTCCAGTGTAGATTTCATCCAGCTCTCATCAAATTCTGGCTCAAGTCTCTGAAGACAAAGCTGCCACAAAACTCCCTGTCATGCAGAAACCAATTGATAGCACACACAGTCTGTATTGCATTGACTGGAAAACCTTAGACTTATAGAGTATCCTTTGCATTTAGCTAGAACTCAGAAAAAAATTGTAATGCCAGTTCTCATCATAACAGTCAAAAAGACACACCTACAAAAAGGAGTCAAAGGTTCAAGAAATTGTTGATTCAAATCATTTTGGGACTTTAATTGTCCATTCAGGGGCTGAACATCTTAAAATATCTCATTCGGTTAATAACATGGATACCTCACAGTAGATGAAATCTTTCATAGTGATTGCCTAACTTAAATATCCACAACCTAGTCTCAAACCACTGAAAGATGGAAAACCAGGAAGCACCAGGAAGTCTGCCTTCTATCTTGCCCTGTAGGCTGCATTTGAAGGTTTTCTAATTGTTTCAATGTACAGTAGACTCTCAGTTAATTGGCACCCATGGAGATTGGTAGATGTTGGATAAATGTAGTTTCTGATTGCTTAAGAGTTACTATTAAAATAGGCCTATCTAATATAATACTATGGCCCATACTATTCAATACCATAAATTCTGTATTGACTTGATATTAATATTAAAATACAGTAATTAAAAGCAAATAAAGACAAATAAATACAACCTTAACTTAAGCCAATGCAGTTTTACTTTATTATTTAAAAAACGTTTGCTGTTGTTTATTTATTCAGTTGCTTCTGCCCTCGCCAGAGCTCCCTGTCGGCCATCACCACCCCCACTCCTTCAAGGTCAAGCCAGTCACTTCAAGGATACCATCCATCCATCTTGTCCTTGGTCAGTCCCTCTTCCCTTTTCCTTCCATTTCCCCCAGCATCATTGTCTTCTCTAAGCTTGCCTCTCTTCTCATGATGTGGCCAAAATATTTCATCTTTGCCACTACTATCCTTCCCTCCAATGAGCAGTCGGGCTTTATTTCCTGAAGTATGGACTGGTTGGATCTTCTGGCGGCCCAAGGCATTCTCAGAACTTTCCTCCAACACCACAGTTCAAAAGCATCTATCTTCCTTTGCTCAGCCTTCCCTATGGTCCAGCTCTCACATCCATAGGTGACTATGGGAAATACCATTGCTTTAACTATGCGGATTTTTTGTTGACAGTGTGATAGCTCTATTCTTCACTATTTTATCGAGATGGGTCATTGCTCTCCTCCCAAGAAGTAAGCACCTTCTGATTTCCTGACTGCAATCTGAAACTGCAATAATCTTTGCACCTGGAAATACAAAGTCTGTCACTGCCTCCATGTTTTCTCCCTCTATTTGCCTCTCCCTCTATTTGCCAGTTATCAATCAGTCTGGTTGCCATAATCTTGGTGTTTTTGATGTTCAACTGTAACCCAGCTTTTGCACTTTCTTCTTTCACCTTGGTTAGAAGATTACTTGGTTCCTCCTTGCTTTCAGCCATCAAAGTGGTATCATCTGCATATCTAAAATTGTTAATCTTTCTTCCAGCAATTTTAACTCCAGACTTGGATTTATCAATTATACAAATGAGCTTTTAAAAAAATGTAAAGTATTTTTTTTTCCATTTTTGCCAATTGCTTCAAATTTCTGCTTGCTTGAGTTTTGGTTAACTGTCTACTGTATTAGGTTTAGGATAGAAAACTGACAGCATGGATTTGACTTCCAAAAACAAAGTTACTTCCTCCTTGTAACTCTCTCGATTTTAAACTTCTAAAATAAAAAAGAAGCAGTCAAGAATCAGGCAACATCCTAATGTACAAAACAGCAAAAGAGTTTTTAGGTGCATACAAAATTTATCTAGTCCAGTGAGAAATCAAAATGCTTGTTATCCATGGTACTTGATTTTTAAAAAAGAGAAACAAAAGCAAGTTGTTTCTTCTTCCTTAAGATGAATGCTTTCAAGTTTGAACTAAGAATCTTGGATTCCATAAACTTACTATTTACCCATTTTACTTTTTTGTTATCTTGTGGTAACAACAGTTTGCTAAAAAAAAAAAAGATATAGTAAACATCTGAGACATTTGTGATAAGCTTGAAAACAAACTTCTAGGCCATTCTCTTCTTTTTCAAGAACAAGTTCCACAATTGGCACATTGCAGTCTAAAGGGAATCATCTAAAGCATCATTGTGAAAATGTCATGAAAAGTCCTGAAAACAAACTTTGAGCAAAACAGATGTGCTTTGAAAGTCACAGTTTAAAGCAACAGGGATTGCCTGCTAAGACAAAAAGTATCCAGTTTTAAAAACCTCATCATAACTGTCCTGGATTCTTTCACTGGGGTATTATCAGGCCACCAGTGCAGCACTCCACAGATACACGCAGTAACAAGATGAATGCAATACTGAATATTAGGTCAATTTGGAAGAGAGGCAAATAAGCCCTTGTCACTTCTTCACTTGTCAAGATAACAGTTGACAATGGCAACAATGACATTTTTGCATTCTCTCATCATTTCATACAAGCAAACTGAAAGGCAGTTGTCATCACTGAAGTCAATATTCCTGATGCATCTTCCATTGGTGAATGAATGGTAGCAAGAATCATTATACGAAGTGTCACCGCTAAGCACAATTCTCTGTACGTACACAATGTGCTTAATTTCCATTCCAGAATAGATCAATTGGTATATTGGTATGCTAGGCCACTTTTTTTGCACCTTGTAACCACATCATGCAGTGTATGGTGGGTGCGGTCCGGGTTTTTTTTTTCTGAAAGGTTTTCCTGATTGTTTTTCCTTTCCCTCATGTACCAAATGTTAATGATCAATAGGGACAATCAGGTGTGTGTGTGGCATGCATTCCAGAACCATTTATCTCATTGCTGTTAAAGGAACTGCAGTGCTCCATGAAAGTTTTACACAATAATCATGCACTGTCCATT
This sequence comes from Anolis sagrei, assembly GCF_037176765.1. NCBI lineage: Eukaryota > Metazoa > Chordata > Lepidosauria > Squamata > Anolidae > Anolis > Anolis sagrei. Next base: position 138,092,900 of record NC_090021.1, on the reverse strand, counting down.
TATTCCAATCATCATCATTATCATCATCACCACTGCCAAATAACAACTGCAACAGTATTCAAACAGGTTTAATGTGGTTGATGCAGTAGTCATTATCACTTCTCTTTGCTTCTGAACATAAAAGATGTTCAGAAGATGTCCTAGTAAGATAATAAGCTTGAGATGTGACAATCACTGTTTTCTTGGTAGGGAATGGGAAATTGGTTTAGAAATATCTGTTAATTATTTAGGAATTGTTCCGAAATACTTACTTTGTTTGCTTCTAAAGTTTTCTGATTTGTAATTAATCTGTATTATGTACTTTTTAATTTATTCATTTTGTGATGAGTTGCCTTCAGTCTCATTTTTTAGTCAAAGACATGAAAAAATAAGCAAAGCTCAAATAAAAATAATGTGGGGGTCTTACATCTTTGCAAGTGGACTTTGAATCAGAGCTGTGACATTGTGCAAAGTCTATATCCAGTAAATTACTCCTGTTAAACTACCACTTCGCAGAGCCAACAAAGTGTGTGATCCATTAGAGGTGTGTGATGCACATTAGGGCTCAATGTACATCACTGCATAATGCACACTAGTGTTCAACACACACCGATACACATTATGCAGTGATGTATGTTGTGTAACAATGTCAGGTTACTGGTTGTCTGTTTGATGGTTGTTTTATATTGTGTATGCCATTGTTGTTTTACTTCATTTGTTGCTGTTTTTTTAATTTTAAATGTGTTATTTTAACTATGTTGATCTGGCTTGTCCCCATGTAAGCTGCTCCGAATACCCTCAGGGATATGGAGGCAGGATACAAAAATAAAGTTCTTGTTGTTGTTGTTAGAAATACAACAAGATGAGTCCATAGCAGACAAGATCACTCTGCTGACTGTTGTATTGGTTCACATGTTGGACACTTCCCAAGTGTCTAGGACTGTGTGATGTATCAGCGAATAATGTGTGCAGATCCAAGTAGAGTGGTCTATTTGCAGCTGGCAGATGGTAATTTTGTCAGCGCCGATTGTGTTTAAGTGCAGGCCAAGGTCTTTAAGCACTGCACCCAGTGTGCCGATCACCACTGGGACCACCTTTACTGGCTTGTGCCAGAGTCTTTGCAGTTCAATCTTTAAATCCTCATATAACGGAGGGGGAGAAGATGGAAACACATTGAAACTAATTTCTCCTCTTACATAAATGTCTCTTCCATCCATAGAAAGGACTGAGAGTCACGGGGAGATCCTTCTGGGGAAAAAAGAGATAGTTTGCATAAGTGACTCAGCATGACAAATTCAGATGCTTCCACAACTCACAGGAGCAGCATTTGGGAAAATGCAGATAATTATTTCCTTTTTTATTTACTTTATTTTTATTCCGTGTTTTTCATGATAAAGGGACTCAAGGCAGCTAACAATAAGTATGACACAATGCAAATCAAAACAATGCCATTGCATTAAAATATGAATATAGAAATTAAGAAAACAAACTAATTAAACTTTTTGTGTCATGAATCCAGCAAACATAAAAATATTTAAATGCATCAAAAACTACACAGCCACTCAAAATCCCATTCCCACTATCCCCAACAGTTGCATGAATGAAGAATACAGGCAGTTCTGTTGATGGTTTTTTTGGAAGGAATTCTGCCTCCAACTCATTTGTATTATCTATTATTTTGCTTTCTGAAGGATGTGGCCTTCTCCCTATCAGTGCTATGTGGGCAGTCTGCAATAGACATGTTAAAGGTTTTTTAAGTTTCTTCTGCTGAATCTACTACAGCCGATAAAGCTGAGCTTGTAACTAAGCTGGCAATTTACTCTTCTTCAGTTGCATAAATATTAATGTGCTTCAGGGGAAAAGAATTACCTTCATTCGTAAGGTATAGGAGTACTTTGTCCCTCTGGATTTCATTATCTTTTCTCTACCACTATTGATTTTGCATTTGCTGTATCTGTGCGTGAGTACTGGTGTTTTATCCTATGCTTCCTTTCCAGCAAAACTGGGTGGAAAAGTGTATGCATTATATATATATATATATATATATATATATATATATATATATATGGCCGTCCCTTTTTCTTTCTCCTCTAGCAAAGTTTTAATTGGGTCATCATTCTAATCACACACATACTAGTGACTTTGCTTGTTCAGCAGCAGGGTAGCATGCTGCCGTATATCACATTGTATCTTTTTTTAGCAACCTTAATCTGCAGATGGTGGAGACCCAGTGGAAAGCTCTGTGGTGATAGTATTGCAAAACTTTACTACTGTGAACATGGTGTTTTTAATAAGTTAGGCTTTCAGTCAGCTAAAGTAATTCATTTCTCATTTATTAAGTAACTTGAAGACTTAGTTTTGGAGACACAAATAATATACTAATATACAATACCATATTCTGAAAAAGAAAAATATTGTCATTCAAAAAATAAAAGTTAAATCTATAGCTCTATTTGGGGTTCTTTTACACAACACAATTACACCACTATAATTAGGTTTAACTGTCATGGTTGCATCCTGTGGAATCCTGAGATTTGCAGATTTTCACTAGCAGTGGGACCTGTTTCCAGATAAATTATTTAATAATTTGTTAATTATTATTATTTAATAATAATAATAATAATAATAATAATAATAATAATTTCATGTCAAAAGCATTGCATTGTTGTAAATCAATGCTTTGTGGTTGGAAAGCTTAGGTGTTTACAAGAAATGTTGCCCATGGGACACCTGATTGTATTTACACAGTCTTCAAGGAGGCTTTTTCTGTGTGCCCTGCTAATTTCCATGAAACAAGAATATTCCTAAGAATATTAATGTCTCTTAATATCAAGGAAGTTTATAATACTCAATTTACTGATGTGATTATGACCTCCCAACTAGGCCTGGGTAACAACGGAAAAATTTGTTTCTAAAATCGATTCGTTTTTTGGGTTTTTTTGCGTTTCGATATTTAAAAGAATTCTGAATTTTTTTTAAAAAAAGTTCGATATTTACGAAATTTCATAAATGGTAAAAAAATTACAAAACAATAACGAAACAATAACGAATCGATTCGTTAATGGCGGACGCGACCGCGCAATACGCTAAAAAACCTCCAAATGGGACAGGGGGAACTTCTGAAGCTTCCCTCTCCCTCTGTTGTTGACTGTTGGTGTGATATTATAATTTTTTTTCACTAATTAAACAAAAAACAACTATAAAACTTGCCCCAGACATGCGGAAATAATAACAAAACGACCTCAAACCAATAACGAAACGAATACATAACGAAATACGAAGCATTTACAAAACGAATTGAAAAATTCATTTCGTTTTTAAGTTGCTCCAGAATGGTTCGTTATCGCTTCGTTAACAAAAAAATAACAAATTTTTAACGAATTACGAATTAACGAAACGAAACCACCCAACCCTACTCCCAACATTCAGCTGCTATCAGACAATTCCAAAGCATATATGTTAAGGAAGCATTATGAATAATAATAATAACAATAATAATCTTTATTTATACCCCACCACCATCTCCCCAATGGGGACTCGGGGCAGCTTACATGAGGCCAAGCCCAGAACTACATTACAGCAAAATACATAATAAAACCAAAAACAACTTAGGAATACAATAAAACGAAGCAAAACAAGACAAAACAAAATAATGCAATGAGAAATCAATCACAATCACATGAACAATATGAAGTGATAAAACTCTGGATGAGAAAATGAAAAGAAATGTTTGAAAAGAAATTAGCAATATTACCTATCCAATAGTTTGCTGATTTAAAAAGACCTTCCTTGAAAAGACACCATGATTAAAAATATACCTCAAATAATGATTTCTGCTTCGTGAGATGTGGTCCAACATATATAGCCATAGTAGTTATAGATGTTAATACTACAACCCTTGATTACTCAGAACTGAGTATTATTATTCTCTGTTCCACTGTCGTTGCAAACTTTGCATGTCAAAATATTTGTTAGGTCTCTAATAGTCAGAATTCTCAGACGCACTTGAAGCTGAAAGGTCAAATATGGATTATAACAAATCTTTCAGTTGTAGATATTGCTACTTAGCTGATAGAAGTACTGTAATTTGAACTGCTCTTGTAGAATTAAAAAAGGCAAAAACTCACCAAAATGAGTATCTGATTTAAGGTAACAATCCCAGATCCACCCACAGTATCTATAAAAATAGTTCCTCGCAAATTTTCAAATCGGAGTTCTCTTATAAAGTCAATTTGGCATCAAGTTGATGAGATACAGGTATTTCCCAAATACAGTAGTTCTAACCAGTGAAATTTATATCAAACCAGTCCCATTTTTTTTTTAAAAAATCAAGTACTATCAAACCAAAAAGAAGTGCCAGAAATACAGACTTCAAGACTGATTTGAAAAAAAAAATAGCATGTTTTAAATGCATAAGTCCAAAAATTAACACAAGGCATTCCTGAGGATATGTAAGACTACCAGGAAGGCTAAATACTTCATATTTTGGAATTTGCATCCTTTTCATTGAAATTCTAGGAGGAGATAAGTTTTTCCCAAATTTACTAAACAATGTGTTTAGTTTTTGAAAATACTTGCAAAGTATAACTAAATTCAATATATAACATTAACAATTCTAGGTATAATATAAATAGTTTTAGGTACAATACACATTTTTAAAATGTTTACCTTACCCTGCAGACTCAGCAAAATATCTTTTATTATATTAAGATTAATCATCTGAGATAAGTCCCTAGAAATAATTATATCCAAATAAATAATAGAATTTGGGCAATATGCCATACTTTAAATACACTGGAGTCCATCTTTTCTCCCACTGGCAGTATTTCTGACTTGGATCAGTTAACTGAATACTTGAATATTTTACTAAAATTATTAATCATCTGCATCAAAACAAGGATTGACTGCTGGGACTTGAAAATGAAAAACTAATTATCATATGTGAAAATAATATTTTCAAACCAACATGAAAATCCATTAATCCTGTAATTTTTTTTAAAAGCACATGTTAAGGATTCCAAGCACCAATTGCAAACAGTGGTCATCCTAAACTTGTGCCCTGTTTCAATGTAAAACAAAATGTTGAGAAGAAACTGTTTATTGTAATCTGGCTCCCAGTTTGGAATATAACTTTTTTATCTTTCAAAAATATTTCAAGAAATCCAAAATTAGACAACAGTCTAAAATAAATTACCTGTAAATTTTATCAAAAAACTCTCAGCATCTAACGCAGCATTTCTCAACCTGAGGATTGGGACACCTGGGGAGGTTGCGAGGGGTGTGTGAGAGGGGTCACCAAAGACCATCAGAAAACACAGTAATTTCTGTTGTTCATAGGGGTTCTGTGTGGGAACTTTGGCCCAATTCTATTGTTGGTGGAGTTCAGAATGCTCTTTGATTGTAGGTGAACTATACATCTCAGCAACAACTCCCAAATGTCAATGTCTATTTTCTCCAAACTCTACCAGTGTTCACATTTGGACATATTGAGTATTTGTGCCAAGTTTGGTCCAGATCCATCATTGTTTGAGCCCACAGTGCTCTCTGGATGTAGGTGAATTACAGCTCCAAAACTCAAGGTCAATGCCCACCAAACCCTTCCAAGGTTTTCTGTTGGTCATGGGAGTCCTGTGTGCCAAGTTTGGTTCAATTCCATCATTGGTGGAGTTCAGAATGCTCTTGGGTTGTAGGTGAACTATAAATCCCAGCAACTACAACTCCAAAATGACAAAATCAACACCCCACCAGTATTCAAATTTGGTTGCATCAAGTATTTGTGCTAAATTTCATCAAGTGAATGAAAATACATTGTACATATTGAATATTTACATCAAAATTCATAAAAGTAGCAAAATTACTGTTATGAAATAACTACGAAAATAATTTTATGGTTGGGAGTCACACCAACATGTGGAACTGTATTAAGGGGTTGCAGCATTAGGAAGGTTGAGGAACGCTGATCTAAAGAAATAATGGCTTCCAAAAGGTTTTTAGCATTAGTGGTTGGTGAATTACTAGCTGACACAATTCTTGTAACATGCTAATTTCCAGTCTTCATTGACAAATTGGTAAGGAAAAACACACAGAATCTTCATCATCATTGTCATCTAATAAATGGATTATTTAAATGAAAGCTAAGTACCTGCTACCCTGACAATTGCAGAGATAATAGATGGTAGAATGGTAGGTGGAATATTCATGTAAAGATGACAGCCATTCCTGATTTAAATGCAGAAAACAGGTTTTTGAGACCCATAATATGGAATTCATATAAATGTTTTATTTATAATTGAGATCCTATTGCTTACTGATATGAAGACAATGAAATGGGCATTTATAACTGAATCATGGAGAATGTTGTTGATATAATGTAAATAGCTGACAAGATACTCTTTCTGAACAACGTAAGAAATAATTCCCATTAAAAATGCTGCCATATTTATTTAGGTGTATAGTCAGGGTTAGGGAAACAAAACTCTGTTTATCCTGAAATGTCATGCACATTTCTAGTTGTAAGGAACTTGTAAAAGTACTTCAGACTATAAATACCATTTTTTTGGATCTCAAGACCGTATGAAATTGATCTCTGTAGGCTACAGGTCTTAAGTGAATGGGAAAATCCTGTGCATTTCTGATAGTACAATAAACTATTCTACTTATGCAAATAGGTAAAGTATTTCAGATTGAACAACTGATCTTTGTAGCCCCTTATTGCTGTATTTCAGTGTTTCAGCTATAAGTGGCTACAGAGATCAGTCGCTCAATCAAGGGTGAAGCATTCTTAAACAGAAGAATTGGATCAACTTTGACTCAATAGAATGAAAACAACATTATTCATCTTTTCAATCTGGACAATCAAGGCATAGTATTTGAATGGTGAGAGTGAATAGCATATGTTATTGGGAGAAGATGTTGAGGAGGAAAAAAAGGGGTGATGCAGATTAACAAGACAAATGCTGTTACTTCTTGTGGAAAACAAATCCCATCTTTCATAGCCATTGGTTATTCAACCGGTTTGGAATATGACAGACTAGGGATAACAACTTTAACATTGGGTTGCTGTGAGTTTTCCAGGCTGTATGGCCATGTTTCAGAAGCATTATCTCCTAACATTTCGCCCACATCTATGGCAGGCATCCTCCGAGTTGTGAAGTATGTTGGAAACTGGGCAAGTGGGGTTTATATAATTGTGGAATGTCCAGGTTGGGAGAAAGGCCTCTTGCCTGAGGCAAGTGTGAATGTTGCAATTGATCACCTTGATTAGCATTGAATAGCCTTGTAGCTTCAATGTCTGGCTACTTCCTGCCTGGGGGAATCTTTTGTTGGGAGGTGATTAGCTGGCCCTGATTGTTTCATGTCTGGAATTCCCCTGTTTTTTAGTGTTGCTCTTTACATACTGTCTTGATTTTAGAGTTTTTAAAATACTGGTAGCCAGGTTTTGTTTGTTTTCATGGTTTCCTCCTTTCTGTTGAAATTACCCACATGCTTGTGGATTTCAAGGACTTTTCTGTGTAGACCGACATGGTGGTCCAGCATTTCTGTGTTCTCAAATAATATGTGGCGTCCAGGTTGATTCATCGGGTGCTCCACTATGGCTAACTTCTCAGGTTGAAGCAGTCTGCAGTGCCTTTCATTTCCTTGATTTGTGGTTGGGCAATGCTGTGTTTGGTGGTCACTATGTAGACTTGTTCACAGCTATATGGTATACGATAGATTCCTGAAGAAGAGAAAGGATCCCTTTTGTCCTTTGCTGAACTTGGCAAGATGGATGGATGGCATCCTTGAAGTGACTGGACTGACCTTGAGGGAGCTGGGGGTAGTAACGGCCGACAGGGAGCTCTGGCGTGGGCTGGTCCATGAGGTCACGAAGAGTCGGAGACGACTGAACGAATGAACAACAACAACGAACTTGGCATTTGTTGGATTTTTTTAGTGGATCTGTAGATAGTTTGCAGGTTGTTTCTTCATCAGCTTCCCTATGTGGTCAGTGGTTTCCTTGATGTATGGTAAGAACACTTTTCCTTTGGGTGGATCTTTGTTTTTACTCTCATGGCTTGTTCTTAGTCTTGCAGCTCTTCTGATGTCTGTGGTGGAGTCTCCATTGGCCTGTAGAGCCCAGTTTTGGTGGTTCAGTTCACTGTGGAGGAGGTGGGGGTCATAGATTCTTTGCATGGTCTGCCAGAGCTTTAATTGTGCTTCTTTTTGGATTTGGGTGATGGTTGGGGTTTTTATGTAGGCATCTATCCGTGTGTGTAGATTTTCTGTAAACTGTGTGGCAAGGATATCTAGAAATGGCAGTTTTCCTTCATTTTCTTTTTCCATGGTGAATTGGATGTTTGTATGGATGCTGCTGAGGTAGTCCAGGAACTTTAGTTATTCTTCTCCATGGCTCCAAATGGTGAATATGCCATATAGTTACTTACTTACTTACTTTACTTACAGTGAGTCCATATAGTGGGCTGTGAGGAAGCCTGCCATAGATGTGGGCAAAACATCAGGAGAGAATGTATTCAGAACATGGCCATACAGCCTGGAAAACCCATAGTAGCCCAGTGATTCAGGCCATGAAAGTCTTTGACAACAACTTTAACATGACTAAGAGAGCACTTTTGAAGAAACAAATAGCAAAAATTTCCAGTGTGGATTAACACTGACAATCCATAGGCCATCCTGTGTTATTCCGATGTTGTCCTTGAAAACCTAAGAAATCAAATAAGGAATTAATGAACACAATTGAACTAATCAAATTATTTCAGTGGCTTATGTTAACAAAAAAGAATGTCTTATGGTCAACATCAGCAAAACTAATTTTCCAAGTGAATGTAGTCATGTCAGTCTTGAATTAGAGATCTCCAAGACACAATGTTAGCTCAGATGTTTAAGACTTAAGACCATGGCTTTCTTGACTGAGTCATTCAACCTGTAAAGAGGTCTTCTTCCTTTTTTGCCGCCTTCCATTTTAACAAGTACTACTGTATTTACTAGCGGGTTTTACTCTCTCTTAAGAACATTCCAAGGGACAATAGTCTCATTTTGGATTTTAGAAAGAGTGATCTAGGATCCATATTCATGTGTGCACACACACCTCTTTTACAGTCTATGGCATCTGTACACTTTCCCTCTAACACCAGATTTCAAATGAGTTGGGTTTTTTTACTGTTAGTTTTCTTCATTGGCCACCTTTCATGGAAATAGCATGGCAGCAATATTGTTAACTTCAGTATCTACTGACATTTCATTACATATGAGGATCTTATCTAATTTCTTCATAGCTGCCTTTTTAAGGTATTCGTATTCTTCTGATTTCTTCATTACATAAATCCTTTTCTTGAATTAAGGTAGAGAAAAACATAGTACCTGAAATATTAATTTATTTACTTGCAACTATTCTTTCCTATGTTCTCTTCAAAAGAAAGTCAGTAAAAAAGAAAGAAATTGCTTTAAAATAGACACCACATGTAACAAACGAATATTATCTTGCTTTCTTATTTAAATTCCAAATCTTAGAATCCATTTATCAGAGAGTTTTTTCCTGATGGATCCAAAATATTTGGAAAATTATGAAAATGGAAGGAAGTTCTAAGTGAGGGGCAGCTACTGCGACCATGCCCCTACTTGTCTTTGCTTTCTGGACTTGCTGAAAGGATGGTAATTGTTAAAAGTTTTCTCTTTACCAGTCTCGAGATTCAAGGTGACAGAGAATGGGCAAGAAAGTATAGATAATATTTTTTTAGAAACCTGGGAAGAAGAACAAAGTCTCCTTCGAAGGCTTCTCCCACTCCCACCCTTCCAACAAGCTGAGTTTTCTTATATCCTCCAGATTTTTTCCATCCCTGAATGACGCTAATAAGCACAGCTTTTGAAATATTCACACTGAAATTTGTCAGCCCCACAGGTCTTGTACAGAAGTGAGGCATCAGAACATCAATATTATTTTTGAAATGCACAAAGTCAAACTTTAGTATCACAATACAAGGTTCCTTGTAATTTATAGCCATGTTCCTGCTGCTGACAGCAATGCCTCCCCATTTCATATAATGTTTTGTGCTAGCTTAGACAAAACCTTTACAGCCGTCCTGTCCATGTAAGGCTGGCATTCTTCTGCACTGAAGAAAATCTCTTCCATATACTTTGTCATAAGCAGCAGTTGGCTTTTAGTGCCACAAGAAACTCTTCTCATTGTTTAGAATGCAGAGCTCTTGAAAAGAGTTTTTTCCCCACTTCTTTTATGACAAAAAGAGAGAGACAAAGTCACAGCTAAAGCAATTTTGTACATAGGAAAAAATAACTTATGCATATGCACCCAGATCAAATTTTAGCAGTTGAAACTAGGGACAGAGGACAGAATTTATTTTGTTCATATTTTAAGATGATCTGACCTAGTTTATACTTCCTGAACTAACATGTGAATTATTATTACTCAATTGTATTTTGATTTTGTTATTTCTATTAATTTTGTTGTGCAGCTCCTTAATCCCCCTAAAAATATATTTTGTGTTGAATGAAAAGTAATGCCTCCACCTTCATTACTTGGATTTGGATGGGAATATTTTAATAAATCAAATACAGAAATAATCCTTAGAATGTGCTCTTTAACTACCACTATTCACTTTTCCACATAATCACCAGACAATTGGATACATTTCTACCAACGATGAATTGTTTCCTAAAGACTGGTAAGGTGGGGGTTAATCTATTCTCCTTGGGGAGGGCATTCCAGATCTGGGGAGCCACCATTGAAAAGGACCTCATCCCGCCAACTGCCCTTGTGACAAAGATGGGACTGAGAGGAGGGTCTCCCTGGTGGATCTCAGAGCTTCTACTGGTTCATAAGGAGAGACACGGTCACACAAATAGACTGGACCCAAGCCATGTAGGGCTTTATAGGTGATAACTCGCACTTTGAATTGAGACTGGAAACATATAGGAAGCCAATGGAGCTCTTTCAGCAGAGGAGTAGTATGTTCCCTGTGATTTGCTCCTGTTAGTAGCCTGGCCACTGCCCTTTGTATGAAGTTTTAATTTCCAGGCCATCTTCAAAAGCAACCCTGCATAGAGTGAGTTGCAGTAATCCAGCCAGGATGTAACTAAGACGTGGACCACTGTGGGCAGAGAAATAAAGTTAAAACACAGTTCATTAAAGTTACACAACAATTGGCAATATTCAACAGTTTGGGTAAGAACAGAAAAGAATTTACTTACCTGTGAAAAGAAAGGGAGGGTGCCCATCTGTCTCAGTGGGGGCAGTCACTGAGAAGGCCCTCTCCCATTTTTCCATCTGATGCACCTGTGAAGGTGGTGGGACAAGGAGAAAAGCCTTCCAGTAGATCACAAAGCAAGGACTAGTTTGTAAAGGAGAATACATTTCTTCAAATAGTCTGGTCCCAAGGTCATAACCAGCATTTTGAATTGTGCTCAGAAATGGGTCACCAGCCAGTGGAGCTTCTGGAACAAGAAAAAATTATTCTCTCTGTAGCCAGCAAAAGTAAGAAACAGAATAGAAATCATAGGAAAATTTGTCTAGAATCAAGAAATGAAGCACAACAACTGACTGCATTTGTATGGCAAACAGTATGTCTTATTGTAAACACATTCTTCCAGCAACCAAAAAGGTGACTGTAGACATGGACTTCATTTGATGACCAATATGTAGTCAAATTGACTACATAATTGGATGCAAATGAGAAAATCTTCATTCTTTCTGCAAAAACAATACTAGAAGGAGATTATGGTTCAGACCTTGAACTGTGGAGAGAAAAACATTAAAACTAAAGAAGATCATCTCCCAGAGACATTGTCAAGGGAAAATGCAAAAAGATTCTATCTGCAGCCAACAAAGAAGAGAAGCCTCAATGGATAACAGAGGAAACTCTTCAGGCAGTTCAAAATAATAAGAAAAACAAAAGGTGACAGAAATAGAGCCAGAACTCTGAATGCAACTCTTTGACAACTTATGCACAGGGACAAAGAGAAAGAGAAGATGGCAGCAAAAATGAAAGAACAAAAGTATTATTTCACAAAATCCAAGAAAGAAAAGAGAAATTTAAACCAAGAATGAGGATGCTTTATGACCAGCAGGGGAGTACATGATATGGCCAAGTATTTAAAGTGGTTCCATGCTCTAGTGTGATGAGGCACTAAAGACTATATAAAATAGCTGAAAGGATGACAGATTAATTCAAGGAAGAACCATTTGAAGATGAACCTAGAAATTTAGAAAAATATATTGAAGCTGAATTTGAGCACCTGGGAGAAATAAATCACCAGGAATAATATGAAAAAACAAAAGAATGGCATGTAGATTTCAAATATTCATTAAACATTCCAATCCCATAGAAAGGGGATTGCAATATCCACAGGAACATTGCTGCAATTTCTCATGTAAGCAAGTGATACTTAAAATTTTACATTTGGAGCAAGAAATGTTAAATATCCAAATTGGGCTCAGGAAAGGAAGAGGCATGAGAGATCATATTACAAATATATGCTGCATAATGGAAAGCACCAAAGATTTTAGAACCAAACATTGGAGATCATAGCAAAACCTTTGATTGCATTTCTCATGGAAAACTTTGAATTTCTCTGAACGATATTAATATGTAGAGAGGATATTAATATAAGAGAGGAGATTCCATCTGAACATGAGGAAGAACTTCCTGACTGTGAGAGCCATTCAGCAGTGGAACTCTCTGCCCCAGAGTGTGGTGGAGGCTCCTTCTTTGGAAGCTTTTAAACAGAGGCTGGATAGTCATCTGTCAGGGGTGATTTGAATGCAATATTCCTGCTTCTTGGCAGGGGGTTGGACTGGATGGCCCATGAGGTCTCTTCCAGCTCTTTGATTCTATGATTCTATGATTCTATGTCTGTCAGAGAAATGGAAAGGCATGCTAATTGAAAGACACTTGATTGTTCTGATCCACAATCTTTATTAAGGACAAGGGGCTACCATTGGGAGAGAAAATGAGAAAAATAATGTTATCCAATTTATGAAGACATTGAAATAATGAATGATCATGACTTTAGCTCAGTCAATTAGAATGGAGACTGTAGTCAATAAATCAGAAGACAACTAGACTTGGAAGAGCAGCTATGAATGAACTAGACAGATCCTAAAGTGTAAAGCTATGCATTGAATACCAAAGGTAGGATGTCCTATGCCATTATATTTCTCATTTCTATCTATGGTTATGAAAGCTGGAGGGTGAATAACGCTGATAGGAAGAAAATAAACTCATTTCAAATGTGGTGATGAATAAGAATTCTATAGATGGCAGACTGTTACAAAGACAAAGAAATGAATCTTCAAGCAAATCAAGTGAATTCTCCTTAGAAGGCAAGATGACTGAAACTGTCATACTCTGTATATATCATGAGATGACATAACTTACCAGAAAAGACAATAATGCTTGGAAAAGGGGAAGACCAAATTACAGATAGTTAGCCTCAGTCAAGGAAGCTGAAGCTCTAACGGTCTTGGGAAGCATCCTAGGATGTTTCGCCACCAATCCAGCTGCCCATCCCACAATGTTGCTGGACTTCAGGCAGAGGCCCCAAACATAATTGGAATAGGAGCATCATATGATGCTTCCTTCCCAACACGGGAGCCTGTCTGTGTTGTACTGGCTCCAATATAGGCAGCATGGATCCTCATCACTTGGGTAGTGCTTCCCACTTTTGATGGGGAAAGCATCACTGTGAGGCAGTGGTGCAGAAGGTGACAGATTTCACCCCGCTGCCCCTCTGTTTCTTCAGTGAAGCCAGGTGGAGCAGGAAGCTTCACCTAGTTCATGTGATAAAGTCGTAAGTCGGCAAAACCTGTGCAGGGCTGTTGATGACAAAGTGACTTGGATGTCCTTCATTTATAGGACTGTCATAAGTCAAAATTTACTTGATGGTAGTTCACATCAATATGTAACTGTAGAACAAGGATGCCAGCCAATGCAGATTTATGTGTGCATATATGTACATGCAAAAAACAACAACAGAAAACCCTTTCCGTTACGCAAAGCCAAAATATTTAATAGTAGTTGACAACTTTTTCAGTGATCTGTTTCAGCATGTCAAGCCACCTTTTCTCACTCAAAACAAGAACATGCATTAAAATTGTTTATATTCCCAAAATTAAAAAGATCTCCAGAGAACTACACTGTCTCTACAATGGAAGGCTCCTGGACCTTGTAAATTCATTCGAACCCTCCAAACCTATTCTTTTAAGTCATTCAGTGCTTAGGACTAGCATTTTAAAATTTCACAGTGTGGCCACTTCTGCCAAAGTCAAGTATGACAAAGTTTCCTGAAAAACTAATTTTCCCTCCTCAAATCCCTGTCGAATTTCCTTAAGGTTGCAGCAGGAGGCACTGCTGAATATTTCTCTCTGTGTAACTATGAGTGTGAAGATGGAAGAATAATAATTCAGCAGCTAGTCATTGCATTGGCTCCTGCTAGGCTTTCCTCTTGAATAAACCTCTGGCTACTTGGCCTGAAAAGCAGACTGGAACATTTCCTTTCTGAACAAAAATCCTATATACTGGGACAAGCTAATGGATCTGAACTGCTGAAATGTAAATGTCTCTGACTGTTTGCTCTCTCACAAGAGTTGAATTATGCATTACTTTTCATTTACCATTGTCAGTAGCACTGAAACAGATTCCATCTTACTTTAACACTTACATAGGTACTCTGGGAGCATATGAGAGGAAAATCTAATTCCATGGGCAAGTTTGCAGAAAGACAAGGAAGTTATCATTTGATGCTGTAATTTCTACAGGGTCAGCTTTTCCTGTCTTGAATACTAGTTACCCAAGGTCATTCCAAATTGGTGGGCATTATGATCTCCTTTGCTCTTTCAAGTTTATTAGCTGAGCTCTCTCTCTGCATCTTTCATTCAGTAGCTAGCCATTCTACTTTGCTACACAAGGAGAAGGGAAATAGGTCTAATGCTTGCCTTTCTGAACAGACATTTTCTCCTGACTTTACCTCTCCATGACTCTCATCCAGTAACTCTTCTACCAGGCTGGGAAACGTTCTGACAGTAATGTCAGAACTTTCGCTTTTCCCTCTCCACCCACTTTTCCTATTCAGCCATGTTTTAGGTAAAGGTTTTTCCCTGACATTAAGTCTAGTCATGTCCAACTCTGGGGGTTGGTGCTCATCTCCATTTCTAAGCCGAAGAGCTGGTGTTGTCCATAGATGCCTCCAAGGTCATGTGGCCGGCATGACTTCATGGAGTGCCGTCACCTACCCACTGGAGTGGTACCTATTGATCTACTCACATTTGCATGTTTTTGAACTGCTAGGTTAGCAGAAGCTGGGATTAACAGCAGAAACTTGTCCTACTCCTTGGATTTGAAACTGCGACCTTTCAGTCAGCAAGTTTAGCAGCTCAGCACTACACCACCAGGGGCTCCTGACCATGTTTTAGATTCTGTCTTTTCATTCTGAAATCATAGACTGTGTAAACTATTGTGAAATGTGTTCTATTTGTAGAGTAAGAAATGCATGCTATATAAATCATAATGAATATGTGTTTTACTTTGATCACTCTGCCGTGAAAGTTTCAGAAATGCTGGGCTTTTGTTTGAGTTCTCCCTTCCACACCATTCAACAGTCTTAATTCCAATAGCTTTGTGTCTCTATCCCAGAAAATATGGGGTTCCACAGAAATGTATTAGGGATTCCTCAATATGATCAATAGAGAGAAATGAGCTTTCTTGAAATGTCTATTGCATGACCTTTCTCTTAAATATGCTACTGCATCAGAGGAGTGGGTGTATTTTAATGACTGCCTTCATTTTACAAGTAGAGATGATGACACCTAAATACAACACAAAATGAGAGCAACAGGTGCAAGTGAGATACAGCCTTCCAAAGTGTTAAAAAGCACACAACTGGCACAAGTGAATGACAACTTATTGCTGTTTTTTTTTAAAAAAAACATTCTCTCACATTTATAAATCTGTGTGTATATTACTGGGTATACGTTTTATTATTTTATTATTCTGTGCTTTTTTGGCTTTTGGTTACCTTGGGCTCATTTACCATTGCCATCTATGCTGGGAAGGTCATCCCTGTATTAACGTACTTTGGAACAGCCCTAGGGCTGTTGTCCACATGATTGGAAGCATAATCAGTCCTCTAGGGCAGTGCTCAGTAGGCTTGGGCCTGAATCAGTTTGAACAGAAATTATTTGTAATATTTAGTGGTCTGTTTTATATAATACCCAAAAACAGAGCGGGGAGGAAGGAGTCGTAAAGCCCAGCAAAATGGATTAAGGCATCCAGATTTTATTGATTCCTAGAGAGGAAGGAGTTAAGTCTGCAATATACCTGAGGCAGGGATCTGCCACATCTTTTCTCCCTCCCCTGAAGCTGCAGCTTCAATCCATTTCTTTTTTAAAAGTTCCCTAGCCTCCTCCTCCAGAGAGGGCTCTGCTGGGAATTCATTTTCCCAGCATCACTTGCATGGGGTGGGCATTGAAAAGTCTCTGAGCTCCTCTTGGAGCATGATGGAAGTTGAAGTTTCTCTCTCTCTCTCTCTCTCTCTCTCTCAGCCAATAAAAAACCTGGTTGTGTCCATGCTCTTATTAGCAGCAACTACAATTCCCAGAACACTCTATTGTGGTTTGTCTATTTTTTAAAAAATGATATGGTTAAAACTTAAAATAATTCTAAAAAACCTTTAGATTGGTGAATGGTTTTGAAACTTGTCAGGTCTGCAGTTGTAAATGGGGTCTAAAACTGAAGTCAGTTTCATGCAAATAGGCCTTAAAATGACTGAGGATTGAGCCTTTAAAGTTTCAGATTGTAACCAATGGGCTGAATCTTTGCAGAATAATAATGGCAACACCCCTTCCTATTCGAGTGACTTCCTGGTAAACAGAATGAGGGGTCAGCCAACAATGGATTCTGAAACAGCATGCCTTTGGGCTGAATTGCACACCTCTAGTGCTTACCATACCTCATCCATGGTGCTGCCACCACCAGGCATGTAGCCGGGGGGGGGGGGGGGCTCGGGGCCCCCCCGAAATTCTCATGGTGGTTTGCGAAAAGGCCTTACTGGTGCATTATTTAAACTGTTATGTTTATTCATATCATGATCTGATCACCATACTCAATATATCCCATATGCATGGGGGTATTGGGGTAATGATACAAAAGGTTTGCTAGGCTAGACCCTCTTTCACTCAGACTCAGCCCCCCCCCCCCGAAACTCACTCCCCCCCTGAAAAAAAATTCACCCCCTCCCAAAAAAAAACCGAAATCCTGGCTACGGGCCTGGCCACCACCATTCTTAGCTGGTCATGGAGCTCAGTAAGAGGTCTCTAGCTATAGTGAGTCCCACTCCTGATATCAGAATGGGGTATTCCTCCGGCCTCTTCTTGATCACAGGAACTTTAAAATTGGCTAATCTCCTTTCTTTATTCCTGGTCATGTTGATGCCTTTACCAATAGCTAGAAATTTCCCCACAACTTGGTAGCCAGCTAGGAACAATGGTGGTAGAGATATGGCCACAATTAATTCCTTTCCTTATCCCCATGAGTACAGGGAAAGGGTGATGGTACCAGTATCTGATCTGAATACTGAATCAGATCAAATCAGACTGGATTATTATTATTATTATTATTATTATTATTAACTTTATTTGTACCCCGCTAGCATCTCCCGGAGGACTCGATGCGGCTTACACAGGCCGAAGCCTCAAAACACAATACAGTAAAACAAACACAACAGTAGAAAACATAGCAAATCAATAAGTTAAGCAAGCAATAACGACAATAACAATACATCATGACACTTTAAAACTGGGCCGGCCAGCGCAATGGGGTACAGGGTTAAAAGTGCTAGAGTGGTAGGAGGAGCATGGGAATAAAATAGTACGGTGTGCAGTAATGTTAATTGTGCTAAAGTGCTTCTAGGACTTGGGTGGGGATTCCTAATCTGAGAAGGCACATCGGAACAGCCAAGTTTTTAGGTTCTTTCTGAAAGCTGCTAAAGTAGGGGCCTGGCGAAGATCTTTTGGAAGGGCATTCTAAAGTCGGGGGGCTGCCACAGAAAAGGCCCTGTCTCGTGTCCCCACCAGGCGCGCTTGCGACGTGGATGGGATCACGAGCAGGGCCTCCCCAGATGACCGGAGCGAGCGTGTGGGTTCGTAGGTGGAGATGCGGTCACGCAGGTAGGGTGGTCCCAAACCGTTCAGGGCTTTGTAGGTAAGCACCTGCACCTTGAATTGGGCTCGGAAAATAAATGGCAGCCAGTGGAGCTCCTTAAACAGAGGGGTTGACCTCTCTCTGTAATGAGCCCCAGTTAGCATCCTGGCTGCCGCCCGCTGGACCAGTTGGAGTTTCCGAGCCGTCTTCAAGGGCAGCCCCACGTAGAGCGCATTGCAGTAATCCATTCTAGAGGTGACCAAGGCATGGACCACCCCGGCCAGATCAGCCTTCTCGAGGTACGGTCGCAGCTGGCGCACAAGTCTCAATTGTGCAAAGGCCCTCCCGGATACCGCCGACACCTGAGCCTCAAGTGTAAGCGACGAGTCCAGGAGGACACCCAAACTGCGGACCTGTGGCTTCAGGGGGAGTGTAACCCCGTCCAGCACAGGTAGCCACCCTATACCCCGATCCGGTTTACGATCGACCAGGAGGACCTCTGTCTTGTCAGGATTGATTTTCAGCTTGTTCTTCCTCATCCAGATCGACACAGTGGCCAGGCACTCGTCCAGCACCCGGGAGGCATCCTTGGCATTAGGTGGAAAGGAGTAGTAGAGTTGTGCGTCATCCGCATAGAGATGGCACCCAACTCCAAAACTCCGGATGACCTCTCCCAGCGGTTTCATGTAGATGTTAAAAAGCATGGGCGACAGAATAGAGCCTTGCGGGACCCCACAGGTCAAAGGCCAGGGGTCCGAGCAGGCGTCTCCCAGCTTCACCATCTGGGTTCGACCCTCTAGGAAGGACCGGAGCCACGATAGAACCGCACCCCCGAGGCCCATCCCAGAGAGACGACCCAGAAGGATACCATGATCGATGGTATCGAAAGCCGCTGAGATGTCCAAGAGAACCAACAGAGTCACACTCCCCCTGTCCAGCTCTCTGCGGAGGTCATCCACCAAGGCGACCAGTGCCGTCTCGGTGCCATGACCAGGCCTGAAACCAGATTGTGACTGATCTAGGTAGTTGGTATCATCTAGGAAGCTCTGGAGCTGGGAGGCGACCACCCGCTCCAGCACCTTACCCAAAAAAGGGAGGTTGGAAATTGGCCTGTAGTTACTCAGCACCGTGGAGTCAAGGGAAGCCTTCTTGAGGAGTGGACGAACCACAGCCTGTTTCAAGTTAGATGGAAAAATCCCTTGCTCCAACGATGCGTTGATAATCAATACAAACCAATCAACCAACCCCTCCCTGGCTGATTTAATGGATCCTGCTGCCCAGGTGGTCCTGAAGCTGTGGAATACTACAGAGTTTATAGCATAATCTGTAACTTTGTCTAACCGTGCCTGAAATGGAGCAAAGCCATTTAAAAACAAAAAGCCCAGAATAATCATTGGTAATAACTGTGTATTATGAAAGCAACAACCTTCCATTCACAGTGAATCCAGGCTCTTAGGCTTGTGCTAACAAGTTCGTAGTTAGCCTTTCCACTGTCATGGATACATAATAATTCATGACAAAGAGATGAGGGAAAAAAGCCAAGACAAGACATTTTTCTGCCCAAGGAAAGAACAAGATGGCGCTCTTCATTTTATTTATGGAAGCCAATGGAATTGGCAGCTAAATCTTATTTCTTTATTTTGATGTTATTAATAGAATTTCCTGAAGACAGGAGGCTCCCCCCCCCCAAAGAAATACATGCAGCTCATACATCTTCCATTAAAGGTTGAGAATCCCATATCCAGAATTCCAAAATCTGAAATACTCCAAAATCCAAAATTGTCCACATGGGTGGCTGAGATAGTGATATTTTTTGCTTTTTGATGACTCAGTGTTCATACACTTTCTTTCATGTATAAAGTTGTTAGAAATATTGAGTATAAAATTACCAAGGCTATCTATAAAAGATATATATGAACATGTATTTCATGTTTAGACTTGGATTCCATCTCCAAGATATCTCATTATATAAGTATATACAAATACAGGTGTTCTAAAACCTGAAATTTCCCAAATCTAAAATGCTTCCAGTCTCAAGTGTTTTGTATAAGAGATACTCCATCTATACCTTGCCATAATTGCTCACTTCCAGCACCTGCTGCCTGAGATAACTGCTTCTCTGTCCAGTGGCAGTCGGGATTTGTGGAATAGATCCAGAGAAGTATGGAAACTACAGCATCCCGTGTTTAAAAAATGCTTAAAAATTGAGCAACTCCAGAAGAAGTTTGTTTGTTTGTTTGTTTATTTAAAACATTTCTATTCTGCCCTTCTCACCCTGAAGGGAACTCAGGGCGAAGCACAACATACAAACAGCAAACATTCAATGCCGGGATATGAATTCATTATATGCATACATAAACATTTAAAACATTTGTCCCAATATTAAAATACACTTTGGGTTTCCCAGAAGGTAGGGAAGATAGGCAGACAAATGTCAGCATTCTGGAGGAAGCAAAGACCACTAGCATTGAAGTTAATGATTCCCTGCAATAAATTTTGCAGGGTATCATTGGCCACATTGTGCAAATGCCTGATCACTGTCTCCCAAAGCAGTTACTTTATCCTCATTTCAAGAATGAAAAATGGAATGTCAGTAGACAGCAAAAGAGATTTAAAAACAGGCTTAAAGCTCATCTTAAAAAGAGTGGAATAAACACTGGGAACTAGGAAGCCCTGGCTCTGGAGCATTCCGACTGGAGGTCAGCTATTCCCAACAGTGTTGTGGAATTTGAAGAGGCATAAAGAGAGTGCACAAGGGAGAAATATGCAAAGAGCAAGATGTATCAACCAAACCTTTGTTGGAACCACCTTCTCTCTGAAAATGTATCTCCCCCCCCCCCCCCCGGTGAAAGAGCATGTGGATCTAGAATAGGTCTCTACAGTCATTTACCAACTTATCACCAAGACTCTTCCCTTGGAAGACAATCATACTCAGCTGCAGGTGATAGTCTATGAATGAATGAAATACACAAAGTGATGTGCCTTTCAGTAAGACTTCAAGCACATGATAGGAGTGTAGAAGATGTAATGGCAGTAGCAAAATGTTAAGATGTTTAAAATTTGCAGTCAGTTGTGGAATGTGGCTTATTATATCAAGCTGAAGGCACGCTACATGTGGTATGATGAAACTGGTCACACCAATGTTAAAGAATGACAACAATTGAAACATGGACTTTGTTCCTGGTCCCTTAAAAAAGCAGCCATAATAAGTATGTGTGTGTGAGAGAGAGAGCAATATCAATGGGCAAAAATCAAAGATATGCAGATGAATTTGGAAAATTCTATTTGTCTGATTAATAACATTAATGGGCTAATCACTGTGAATTACAGATATCATTGTGATGTATTGATGGTGCTGTCAGGCAGAAAATGAAACTGTGCAATTGTAACTTTAAGGGATGAATCCCAATTTATTACCTTAAATAAAGTAGACAGATACTCATGCAGAAATTGCATTAAAATAGATCTGATAACTTGAGTTATGTGAAGATGAGAACAAGAGTGAAAAAAGAACCCAAGAGTACAGGAAATCTCTTGGTGACATTTATGTCTCTTCCTCATACACACAAGGTTGAATCAACAAGACCAGAGAACAATCCTAACCATATATGAAGAAGCATTCCACTTGCAGATAATGAGAACAGTTACACTACTATAATTTAAAGTTGCACGTTAAGTGCTCATTAATTCTGCAAATATTTTCACATTTTGGCTTCCCATTTTTATTAATTTATATCCATTCTCCCAGATTGAGATCCTGACAGACTACTAGCATTTCATAATTATTGATACAAAAGTATTCATTGTTAATAGTTAATATTGTGAATTTAATCCAATTTAATGTTTTCTAATTTATATTTTATAATTTTGATAAGTGACAATAATTTAATAATAATACTATTTATTAATGGGCAAGATCATATATCAGGAGACATAATTATGATTACAGAGCTCCATCATCATAACTATGGACCTATCACATTAGGATATACTCTGTTTCTGAGACTCTTTGAATATAATTCCATCACATTGAATGACATCACATTGAATTCCATCACATTGAATGACATCCATCACATTGAATGTAATTCCATCACATGACGTTTGTTCCATTCCATCAGTAAACTGTTGGAATCCGTCCACAAAATGTTGCAGTAGCAGAGTAATTGCACATGGGATTCTAGTTGTGTTTTTCAATTTAATACGGTTTTGAGGCAATGTGTTTGCATGTAATTGTAAAATCAATATGCATCCTGTCAGCTAGAACACATAAGAATGGTAGTTCAAGATTTCCAAGCTAAGTCTCTGTGCAATCTTAGGAAATGAAGTGACATAGGGAGGCATTCAAATGGATGGGCACCCCCGGTGGTGCAATGGGTTAAACCCTTGTGCCAGTAGGACTGAAGACTGGCAGGTTGTGGGTTCGAATTCAGGGAGATTGTGGATGAGCTCCCTCTGTCAGCTCCAGCTCCCTGTGTGGGGACATGAGACAAGCCTTCCAGAAGGATGGTGAAACATCAAAATATCTGGGCATCCCTTGGGCAACATCCTTGCAGACAGCCAATTCTTTCACACCAGAAGTGACTTGCAAATTCTCAAGTTGCTCCTGATATGGAAAAAAAAATCAAATGGATGGGAAGGGCCAACCTTCTGTGGTGTGATAAGCCAAAGCACATTTTAGAAACCTAAGAACTGGGTATGATGGGATCAGTATGCATTTTGTCTGAATACAGTATGCACCCAGTCCTAAAAAATATGGGATTCATACTGATTCATACTGATATAAACAGAGTATATCCCAACGTGATAAGGTCTTATATCTCCTAGTGCTACCCACAAAGCTCCACATATTTAGCAGTGCAGTCCCATCAAGAGAAGGATTTCTAAACCTCTGGAGAGTCGAGTAGTGTGTGATGACACCTCCAGTACTCTCTCAGTAGTGGGACCTTTGTGACAGACTGCAGCAATCCTTGCTGCTCCCTGTAAAAAGCCCCTTGCTCCTGGGTGAGGGTTAGAGATATCATTACACACTGCCCATTCCAGAGAATTAATTCCAGAGAATTAAAAATACTTCTGTTGACAGGGGTACATAGCTGTTAATCTGATTTACAGCAACTCCAGGAATTTCATAGGATTTTCTTGGCAAAGGATATTCAGAGTTGGTTTTGTCATCTCCCTCCTCTGAAACATAGCCTGCAGCACCTACTATTCCTCACTAGTCTTCAACTAGTCTTCAACCAAGTAATAAGCAGGACCGACCCTACATAGCTTCCAAGATCAGGCAAGATCTGATGCCTTAAGGGTCTGGTTTACAACATCATAAATAGAGAACAAGATCCTACCCACTATTAATATTCTATTAATTATTCATTCTTATTAATTATTAACACAAATGTTAAAGCTACCAATTAACTAAAATATTCTATTTAAAACACATGCTAAAAGTATAAGGCATGTTTGAAACAAAGTAAAAAAGATTAAAAACACGACCTCCCTTCTCAATTGAAAGATACTTCGGCCAAAATGAGTTGAGAGTACATAAAGCAAAAAGGATGTTTTGTTTTCTCTGAAAAGTGCAGAGAGATGGAGAGGGTCAATAAATCTTCCCATTATTTGTTTTATTTTGAAAATGTATTCTTCCTGTCCAAGAAATCTTCAAGGATGTTTTGTGCCGATGAGATGAAATATAGATGCAAAACATAACAAATAAAAATAAATAGCAGCATATATAGGGCCAGTGTAATGTAATGGTTGGAGTATTGGACTACTAATCTGAATCCCTGCTCAGCCATGGAAACCTATTGAGTAACCTTGGGAGAGTCACATTCTTTTAGCCTCAAGTGAAGACAAGGTCAAGAAACCCTCTGAACAAGCCTTGCCAAGAAATCCTCATAATATCTTCTCTTCAGGGTTTCCATAAGTCAGGAATGACTTGAAGGCACAAAACTATGACAGCAGAAAATATTAAACAAAATAATGAAAAACATGTAAAATTATAGATTTTTTAAAATTCGCACTCTTAAAAACATGAAGACTACTGAAGCCAAGAAAACCTGTAAGACAATTCTCGAAAGAGATAATTATAATGAGAATGTAGTGATTTATGTAGGATCACGGTTATACAGTCTGTCCTTGGCAAGTATATGCTAAACTGGATAGGCCAGAACCAGGTATGTAGCTTGAGAGGGGGGGTGCTTGAGGGGCTTCATCCCCCCTCTGAAATTCTCAGGGTGGTCGACAAGAAGGCCTTACTGGTACATGGCACGGTGGCGTCCTTGTTCGTGCCTGAGCCCATAGCGCATTCTCTTTCCTTTTCAGTGCCCCTGGTTTCAGCCTTCGATGCCGGGAGAGGAAGGGGAGTGCTTTGACAGCCTAGGCACCAAAGAGGATGCCACCGCACCACAAACCATTCAGAGGCCACAATAGGCCTTCGCGCCCGTGCACTTGGCAGGCCTTTATGCCTGCGCATTGAAGTCTTGTCACACTCGTGGCTGGAAGAGGAGTGCGTCAAGCCCATCGGCTGCCTTCTGTGACCCTCTGGATCCGGATAAACAAGAATCATTCCCCAGTCCCTGCCTTTATGCACAGTTGGGCACATTGGCTCTATGTGCCAAGTTTAGTCCAGATCCAGCATTGGTTTGGTTCAATGCCCTCTGGATAAGGGCACACTACAACTCCCAGATCCAAAGTCAATCACCCCCAGTCCCCGACTGTCCTGTATGATCAGTTGGCCATGTTTGGTCCAGATATGATGTTGGCTGCCTTCAGTGCTTTCTGGATCCAGGTAAACAACAACTACCATTTGAAAAGGGCAATCATTCCCCAATCCCTGCCTGTATGCACTGTTGGACTTGCAATTATTTCCATCCATCAGGACATCACTATCAAACAAGAAAAAGTAATTGAAGAAATGTCTGGGGGGAAGAAAAGAAGACCGATGCTATAAAGTAAAAAATAAGTCACAAAGAATTCTAAACATTTTGTTAATGAAAGTAAATAAATAACATTTATATTTAAACTGTTATGTTTATTCATATCATGATCTCATCACCATGCTCAATATATTCCATATGCATGGGGGTATTGGGATAACAATACAAAAGCTTTGCTAGGGTAGACCCTCTCTTTCTCAGACTCAGCCCTCTCTTTCTCAGACTGGCTATGGACCTGGCCGGGATAGAGAGGCCAACTCACCAAGTTGAAGAGAGGCCATATAGATTTATTACAATTTGGCCAAAATATATGCAAGCACAGCAATTTACTTCAAAATGTACAAGCATATATATACAGACATCTTGTACTGACAGCTATTCAGACTTCCTGCTTCCTCCCCTGATTGGCCAGAATAGAGGCTGGCTAGGATCTGTGCTGGGATTGGCTGGGAGGGAGAAAAGCAGTTGAGGATTGATCAGAGTGAAGAATTAATCACCTGTAGAAACACCCCTTGGGAGGGCACAGTTTGGGACAAACAAATGGTAAAGATATTTTGATGAACTTTTGATTCGGCCAAATTTCCATTTCCATGCCAAAGAAAGATATGGATCTTTAGAAACAAAGATACAAAACTTAAGGGACAAAAGTGATGATCTTGAGAAATCAAGAGCTTGGCTGTTAATAAAAGAGGTTTAAAAATGCACATACTCTAAGCTTCTGTTTCTGCAGGTAGTAATCTCTTCACTTCTAGTGAACCATATAGCTAGACAAACAGTTCAGGGTTTATCTGGGCTGATATGGGAAGTCACCTGTCTATGCATAAACAATGGGAAACAGTCAGAGGGATTCTCAGTGGATTACCTTTGCTGGCTAAAGGAGAATTGACTATTTCTGAGCTATGTCTTGATTTGAAGAGTCACAAATGGAGGGTGAAAGGGAAAGGAAGGTGTGTCAAATCAACCCTGATCAGGACCACCTTCCACCTGGAAACCAATGTCCTCACTGTGAAAGAATAGGGCTCCACAGTCACGAACGTATCCACTGCCAAGACAACACATTTGGAAGACCGTCATACTCAGACAACAAAGGATCGCCTAAGTAAGTATGTCTTGATACAGTTTATAAAACAGTTTATACATTTTACATACAAGAGATAGATACAGTATATGGAAAGATACAAATTACACAGAAAGTCATGAAAAATAGATACAATATATTAAAGGGTTAGATATGATAGAGTTTAGGGTCTTACAACTACTGCTGATTCAGCCTCGATCTTCTGATTCTTTGAATTTGCACAATTCTGGAAAAAGAGGGAAAATCATATATTTATTTCTGTGTCCCCGTTGAACTAGAAATCTTCTGGAGAAGTGGCTATCATGGCTCAACAACAAGAATAACCAGAGCAGAATTGGTAAAACCTAGAAGGATGGGGGAAAGAGGTGCAGAAAAGAAAGGCACATAATTTCCTTCTCTTCACTTTGGATTTCTATTTAGAATCACCTACCTTTTGGATTCTATTATCCAAGAAAGATAAAACATACAGGAAAAATACAATTTCTATATGTTTTATCTTTCTTAGAGATTAAAATATGGCTGAGAGCAGGCAGCAGTTAGGAGAGCAAACGTGAGAAACTGACTGGCAATGCAAGAAGAGGTTAAGGATCTCTTTGTCTCCCTTCCATCTTCTTTGTCTCTCCATGAGCCGCATATAAGTGCTTTGTCTGATAAATAAAACTCTGCATTGAAAGGAATTTGGAACTATACACGAGACACAGTTCCACCCTTAAAGAAGCTTCAAATATTAAGAGAGACATGATCCAAGATAGAGAAGTTGTGTTTTTTTCACTATGTCAAAACAAGAGCAATTTTCTATCTCCTCAGGGATGTGTATCCCACATTTTCTTTCATTTTTTAAATGAACAGCAAAAATACATGGCTGTATAAGAGTGATACTTAGCGATTCCCTTTCTGTTTTCTTCTTGTTTTGCGTTAAGTCCAAAAATGAATCTGGGGGAAGGGATTCTGAGATTTATAAATAAATGTGGGTGTACTTGCACTTGCTGGCAGACCACATAACTGATCCATTTTTAACATTTTATGTTATGTATAATTAAAGCTGGAACTGGAATTTATATAGGGCAAAATAGTAATTATTCAAAGCAGAGTTTAGTCAGGACACTAGGGATGTCTACTTGCAAAAAGAGCTATGACCTCTTTAATTCTGCCTGAGGACACCAGACCTCTGTAATAACAATCCCCAAACAGGCTTTTAAAAAACTATGCCTATAATATATTGTCTGGAATGGATGCTTGCCTGGGTTATGGCTCTGTAGATTGAGAAGCTATTGCAAAATGGAACATGCACATACATCATTCCTTGTGTTAGTTATCACAGTGTTTATAACTAGCTGTGCTAAAAGATGAGGTGTAAAGCAGTTTGACAAAAATATTGTTCCCCACCCTCATCTAACTCCCTGACTTTATATATTATTTTACTTTTTATGTGGCTGGTTCACCTTGCCAGTCCCTGTGTAAACTGCAAAACTTACATACTTACATACATGTTTAAAAACTCTGAAGGACAGCTAGCATTTAAAAAATGTTATTATATTTTCCCTGCATCTTTCTAACAAAACTAAAGAGAAGCATAACAATTGTTCTGTTATTTGGGGATTTGACAGCTACATGCCCTAGTGGGCAAATGTCCAGAGATAAAATAACAAAAAGAATGAAATAAAATATGTTGGGGGAAGGAAAAAGAGGAAAAGAAGGCCCGTGCATCAGAGTTCAGCCTAGGGCAGGCATCTGTCATGAATGGAAGTCAAAAGTGATATGGAAAGTGTCAAGAATCTCAGGCAGCTCTGCTCAATGAGACAGAAAAGGTCTGGATCTCACCCTGTGCTCAAGATCTTCTGCTGTGTAAAGACTAAATCTTTGCTGAAGGCAATAAAAATACCATGTTTTAATTTCTGCTTACATTTAGAATATCAATATCTTAAGTCAATTAGGTTTGCAGTTAGAGATGAGTTTTAAATAATATTGTTTTGTAACTCGGATTCCCTTCCCATTAGGATTGTGATTGAACAAGGGTTGAGTCTAGCCCCTTGGACTTAACTGCATTTTTCTTTGCTCTCCTATACTATGCGCCATAGTCACCATTGATTATAAATAAGTGGGCACTAGAAAAAAGTGGGTGTTACAAACATCATATAAAAGCTGACTGGCACAACCTGGGGATCACAACCAGATACAGTGAAGACATTTTGTGGAGTTTTTGTTGTTGCTTTTGTTTTGTTTTTGTTGTTGTTTTTAAAATACAATACAATTGTTTGATTTGCTCCTGATATGATAGATAAATAAATAGGTTTCAGAAGAAATAAAACCTGAACTCTCACTAGAAGCAAAAATGAATAAACTAAGGTTATCATATTTTGGACATAGCACTATGGATAAAGTGAGTTACTGGAAAAGATAGTAATGCTTGGTAAGGTGGTAAGAAGGTATGTAACGACAAAACCACATTCCAAGTAGATTCATTCAATTGAACAAGCCATTACCAGTTGAAAAGAAAAGATGATCAGGATATCAAGGGCTCACCATATTCATTTTTATAGCAACTTCCCAAATTCTGTAATATGTCTCCTCCATTTGCTGTCCAATGGTTAAATGTTTGTTTAATGCTAAGGATTCTGGACAAGGTTTCCAACAGAGGAAGCCTTTGAATAGAGAGAGAAGAAGGAAATTCAAATACCATGTGGTCCCTTGCCTATTTCTTTGCTCCTGATGCTGCCCAAGGTCATAGAAGGAGCAACTGGCTAGCCAGCCAGAGAACACGAGAAGATTCAGGATTTCAGAATGTATGGCTAGGCCATTTAGCAGCAGGAAATGTGTCTCTGAGCTTTCAGAATTGCAAATTATTCAACTATTTATTTTCACATATAAAAGCATACCATAAAAAGCATATGGTGGGGGCAACATGTGGCTGTTGCTGGAAAGGATTTTAAAAATATATCTCTTACTTAAAGGAAAGGTGAGATGCCAAAGGAGAAAAGGTGAAGTGGGGAAAAACTATGTGTAAATATATGGAGGGGAAAGAGGGAATGGTTGGGTGGGGCCCATCTGAACAAGTCCAAGTTGAATTGCTGTAAAAGAAATCCAGCTGAGAGGACAATAATAATCTATAATAATAACTTTATTCTTATATCCCACCACCATCTTCCCAAAGGGACTTGGGGCAGCCTATATGGAGGCCAAGCCCAGCATAAACAAGAAATTCAAAATTACATAATTCAAAACATAAAAATAAATGATATAATTAAAACAATTAAAGCCAAAAAAGTAAAAACATCATAAAACGTATCAATCAACATCAACCACCAGTGACTGGAAAAAGTGGGTATGTTCAGATTTGAGATGGCAGGACAAAACTTGTGCAAAACACAGAACAATAGGGCCGGAGCTGGAAGTAAAATGCTGGAAAAAAAAACCAAAACAATACATTAGAATAAGCAGAGCTTTCCCTCACCAGCCTGTAGTGAGCCAAGAGAGCAAAGAAGGTTATTCAGCATTACTTGGCTCTTTTTCCTTCCTCCTTGCCCAGCTCTTTCCCCATTCCAGGTGTCACCCCCTCTGGTAAGATCACCTAATACAGTTCCCATTCTTTGTATCCCTATAGCTACCCACTGTTTCCAGGCCAGTACTGTCACTAAGGGATTTCTTCCTTTACCTTGTGATCTAGAGAAGATAGACCAGATCACGAGACCCATGAATCTTACTTGGAAGTAGTGCAAAAAACAACTAACTAACATTTCCATATATAGGCTGCTACTTTGCAATAGATTATGTCATCGTGTGAACATTAATATGGGAAATCTGGAGGGTTTCAGAATCCAAGGTAGCAATGCAGATTTACTGGGGCATAGGTCACTTTTGTTGAGCTTACTTCTCAGTACACATGCAGAAATTCATGGTGTTTGGCTCTAAAGGTGGAATCATAAGTGCATTTACTAGAGGGTAAGCTTCAACAAAGACAGTGGGGTACATTTTGGAGTACAAATGCACAGGACTGCTTCATGCCTTTAAATCACTTGCTGAAAAAAAACAAAACCCCAGAATAATGTATTTGAAAAAAAGTCTGCAGAATACAAGAAATTGGAATGTTAAACTTGCAATAACCGAAGTAATTTAGCTTAGCTCTGTTAAGGAAATTTTCTTTCCCTCCTTCTAATTTCTTCAGTAACAGAAAATTTGGCATTAGAAACAATGAGAACCAGTCATGAAGAAAAAAGTCTAGGGGAGAGGTAAATGCAAGACAACACAGGTCTTGTCAACTTGTACAGAACCCTAGGGATTATTTACGGCCAGCTCTATGTCTCTTTGATAAGGTGCTGGCAATGGAGAGAGATGATATTTCAGTTTTATGGTCCACTTGTATAAGTTAATGGCTAATTGTAAAAACAACCCTTCCCTACTTAACACCTTTATTGGTATGTATCTTCAATGAAACTCGGGATTTTGAATTTGTTTTGAAAGTTGAAAGCTTTGAACAGACATTAAATAATCCTTTTGAGACAAGTAAAATGGCCAAATAAATTTTATCGTTGATGAAATTGAGCTTTCTGAGTGTATGCCTTGGCCAAGGTCACTCTCATGAGTAATTGGTATAGTGGGTTTTAGAACATTATAGGCCTGTTTTCTAGTCATATATAACAATGACTTGCCATATAGGCAGCAATTTACATTATGTCCCTTACATACATTCCTGCGTCAGTGAAAGAAAGATAAAAAAGTTTAGATGGAAAGAGAAACAGCAAGGTTTCTTTGCTGTCTTTTAACAACTGCATATGAAACTCTCAGTAATAGTAAGTTATATAAATATGCATGGGACAAAATATGTCGTATACCATTTAGGCCATTGGGTAACTAACTACACAACAGCAGACCTCATCCAATAATCAAATTTTGGCACAGTTCAGAATTGTTTGCAAAGGAAGATAAAGTCAGAGAGAAGGTGTTCTTGGAGTTCCAGGTTAGATTTCATATAGAAAACTAGGAAGAGAGGTAAAATAAGATTTAGCTAAAGGGAAAACATGAAGACACTATGTATAACTACTCTGATTGCTTTGAAATGTTATGTGATCTGTAGAATGTGCTTACAGACCCACTAACATATAGAAATACTAACAAACTCAAAATCTAGTTATTATTGTGTGGCATAAGCACTGGGTGCCTCTGAATTCTTCATAAATATAAAATTCAGACCATAAAGTAATCCCCAGCAAGTCAACACTCTTGGCAACTACCGTAGATGCTCGAGTTTAAGCCGACCCGAATATAAGCCGAGGCACCAAATTTTACCACAAAAAACTGGGAAAATGTATTGACTTGAGTATAAGCCGAGGGTGAGAAATGCCGCATTTATGAGTAAATTTCAAAATAAAAATATATACCAATAAAATTATATTAATTTAGGCATCAAAATTATATTAATTTAGGCATTAATTTTTTGTATATTTACATAAAACTGTAATTCAAGATAAATCTGTCCAACTCTGATTAAACCATTATTCTAACCTTCATCAATGTAAAAATGCTTACATGTCCTCCAATAATAATAAATAGAGTAAAATAATAATAAAAGAGTAAAATGATAGACATAATAATAACAATACAGTAAAATAATAAATGTAACAATAACAATAATAAAGTAAAATAATAAATTTAATAATAACAATAAAATAATAAATGTAACAACAACAACAACAACAACAAAGTAAAATAATAAGTAATATTGACTCGAGCCTAAAAAAAGGACTGAAAAACTAGGCTTACACTCGAGTATATACAGTACTTTGGACTAGTTAGTTAGGCATTTACTTTTCTTATCTGAGACAGCCATGCCCCCAGATGTTTCTACTTTTCCACAGCTGGGGTTGGAAATCTACTTGTGGCTCTCCATGCACTGGAAATCCATGGTGGATTGGCCAGCTAAATGAGATGAACAGAAGATAAAAGTGAATTTATAAAATGTTGACTTTTGTTTTCTCCATCTAATTAAAATTAATTACTTTATTAGGCGCATTAACTGGTCCTCTGGCTGTACCATCTTTTTGTTTTGTCTTTTTGATTTATTACCATTCCTACTCTTATTTATGCTGATGGACAACACATGCTTGTTTTAATACATTTTTTAAAAAATCAATCACTTTTTGATTTAAAGCTCGATTTTGCAAACACAATTAAAATGCAGCATGCAACAGAAAGCAATTACTGGGAGGACGGTGTCTTTAAACTTTGTCAGCACAAAAAAGAACCTGCCTGTGGTTTGAAGTGAAACTGTGGTAAATAACTAAAATATAAAGTTTTCAAATTTTTACAAAATTTCTCCTGCATATAAAAAGGTTGTTAAATTTTTAACTTTTATTTAGCTCTAGTATTTATGTCATGCAATTTGATACAGTCCATGAACAGCACAAAGACTACTTTCTATCCCAATATATACTCAGAGTAAATTAGGGTGAAAGATAGTTTCTTTCTTTCTTCATTCCTATTCATGACAATGGTGGTTATTAGACTCGCTTACAAAGTAGCAGGGTCATTATGATGTAAGTAAAAACCATTTTGTGTCTCTGTAACAAACTTAATTATTTAATCATATAACAATTTTGTCCATTGAAAATAGTTTAGCTAAGCAAGTAGAATTTACTGAAGTCATTGCAATTTTTTAATTCATGTCCCCTCACACACTTTTGTGGAGGTTCTATGCCCTTAACCCCAGTGAATGTGGAGAGCTGACTAAAAATATAATAATTATACCATTTATTTATTTATTTACTTCATTTATATACCGCTTTTCTCAGCCCTCAAAGCAGTTAACAACAGTTTCAATACAAAAATTACAAAATCATTTGAACATTTAAAAGCAATAGCATGACAACAATTAAACATCAATATGACAATCATTTATGTCTCATCAATAGAATCAGAAGCCAGTCTCATCATCCGTTATTCCATGTTCTTATAATCAATTACACTGCCTAATCAAATACCATAGAAGGAAGGAAATCATCCCTCATTATGTTATGCTTATAGTGTCACATTATTGTGCCTTACTTATTTGGAAAGGAATTAATCGCAAGTAACTCACTCCAAAATTATAGTAATTACTTCCAATGTTGTACATACCTATGTAAAATGTTAACATATAAAGATACAGAAATGTATGTCTTCTGTTTGCCCATTGTGGATTTGATTATTTATGGATTTGATTGAAATATTATCTTTAGGAATCTCTAGGTCCTATAGGTCAAATTCCGATGGAAGTTGAAATGGACTTGTGCTGGAGGACCTAGAGATATTTAAAAATGTTTTCGTAGGTTAAAAATAGCTCTTTTTTATCCATGGGTTTTTCCATTTTTGTGGGGTTCTGTGCCCCTAACCCTAGCAAATGTGGTGGACTAACTGCAAATATAATAGGTACCGACTTCTCACTGGAGGGAAGGATATTAGAGGCAAAGATTAAGTATTTTGGCCACATAATGAGAAGATAGGAAAGCTTGGAGAAGACAATGATGCTGGGGAAAATGAAAGGAAAAGGGAAGATGGGCCAATCAAGGGTGAGATGGATGGATGGTATCCTTGAAGGAACTGATTTGACTTTGAAGGAGCTGACAGGAAGCTCTGGCATGGGCTAGTCCATGAGGAAAGAAATTATTCCTCGTCAAGCTATACTTGCAATATTACTTAATTATGTCTTACTTATTTGGAAAGAAATTAATTTCAAGTAACTTGCTCCAAAATTATATTAATTACTCTCAATATTATATATATATATATCTATGCATTTTAACATATAAAGATATAGAAACATGTGTTTTCTCCTTGCCAATTGCATAAATGCACATAAACAATATATACATGTTTGCATGTTGAAGCTGATGAACACCAAACACTTCAATACAAAAACAATCCATGTGCTTGTATAACATCTCAATTCTAAGGGCAAAGGGAACTTAATTTGTAATATGATTGCATGCCAAAAATGTTCTTTCAAACCCATTATTTTTGAATTCCAGCAGCATTGCCAATAAAAACGGACAGATCAGCTGTTCAGGAGCAGCAGCAAAAAGCTAGGTTTAATCTTTCCAGACAGATTTCCAGACAGCTTTCCCTGGCTAATAGTCCATCAGTGGAACTTATATTTGATTTTCAGTGCTATGCAGTTTTAGTGCTGGATGGACCTCCTATCTGAATGGGGTCTGTAATATCTATTTCTGTGTGTATTTGACCTGCTGATGGGAAGCCAGGAACGCTTTCTTAATATGTTTGTTACAGGATTTTATTTTTAAATGTCTGTATATGTCTCTTTAATGTGCAACCCAATACTGTATTCAATAAATAACTTCCAACTTCTCCTCACAAGCTACATCAATATAATCTCCAGCCGACTTCCAGAAAATGTAACTTCAGTCCTGTAACTTGACACAAGACTTTACTATATTAGTTGAAATAAAGAAATGTTTATTTGTGACTTCTTATGCACATGAAGAGTATTTGTTACACAGTACTTTACTTCAGTTCCACTTGGTTATTGTTACATCTGCCTTTTACTTTTGAGAATACATAAAACTGTTACTATATAATTTTCAGAACAGTTTAACTTATGTCAGCTTGGTTAGGCAACTTCCCTCAGCCTTCCCACTGGATAACTTATATCTTATAGCCACTACTTTTTCATCAATAGTCTTACTGTAAACTTAGTCTCAAAGGACTCTCCATCTCTCAGTTCCATCGGCCTGAGGACTTAGACTCACATTAGTTTGTTTTTCTTTCAGTACCACAACTGAAAGCACAACCTTATACAAGGATCTTCTCCCCTCTAGCTCCCAGGCTAGTCTGACTCAAAGTGGTCCCTTTTTCACTTCAGTATCACAACTGTAGACTCAGATACTAATTCAGCTACAACCTACAATGTCGCAAAGTTTTGTGCAGCAGCATACACAATCCGCCAGGGGATGACTAGTTCCAAAAGTCAACTGTGTGTCCAGTAATCTTCTTCCCTGGATCTACAATTTGGTGATGGATCTGGGCATTGTATGTTTCTACCCTGTTTCCCCTTCTGCTCCCTCACCCATATTGTGTTTTTAGTAGTTGTATTTATATATTTTTAATGTACCAAACATGCCAGGTTTGTATGGAAACGTGATACTATTTCCTGTGCTGGTCAATGACCGAAATAAATGTTTTTGATTTTGACTCAAACGCAAACTAGGAACCTTTTCACTCTAGCGCCCATGTCTAGAAATTGAATAATTTTTAAAATGTTCCCTTTTCTAGCTAGCTCTGCCCCTTTTTCTTTCTAGCCACTTGAAAATGGATACATTTCTATTGCAGAAGTTATGCAACCATGGTGATGCATCGACCAATCAGATGTGGCAAACTCCTGCCTGCTGTTGCCATAATATCCACATTAATAAACATAAACAAAACCTCCATTATAATTAGTTTTTCCATTACAGCTGATTTTAAAAACTGCACCACTTTCCCCCTATCAGCTCTAGTTTTTGAGATATAAAATATAAGCCATTTGCCAGTTGCCATCTGCTTGCCCATAGAAAACCATGAAAACTATATCTAAAACTTGAGCTGAAACTGTCTATCCAATGCAATATTCTGAATCAGTGCCCCAAATAACTCTGGGAACAGGCCTAAAAACCAAGACACTAAGGATTTTTGTTGTTGTTGAGCTATGTTATTTAATTTTATGATCATCTAGTAATAGCAGATGTTTCTGGATTAATTCTAAATGAGATCTAAGTGAAGATTTAATTTTCTTCATACTCTTGATGAAAAATTGATTTCTAAAATCCACAAAATTCAGATGTGAGATAAAACAACATTGACAGATTTGCACATCCAAGAAAAGGGCCTTGAATGATTACTGTTTGCATTTAGCCTGGCTCAGATCTCTGTATATTTTATCAGGTTTCATTGCAGTATTGAGACTGATACTTTCCCCTCTTTTGACAGAATCCTAATCATTAATAGTTACGTGATAGGCAGGAATAACATGATCCATACTGGGAATAGCTGTTCCTATTAAATTGGGCTACATCCCTCTTATACTTTAGGAAAAAAACTCAAAATATGGTTGTGGGACCAAGCATTCGAGCAGCAGATACAGAGATAATAATAATGTAAATGACTTATGTGACTGACAATGGACAGACCTCGGACTGTGACTTTGGATTGGTGTAATTTTAAATGGATATTTTATAATTGGTGTTTTAACTAATGGTTTTAATTGTAATAGTTATTGTTATTATAACTTGTGTTTGGCATCTAGTGGCTGCTAGTTGTAAGCTGCTCTGAGTCCCTGTCCCCCCCGGCTCGGGATATAAATGTTTGAAATAAATAAGTAAATAATACTGCAGATTGAAAGAGTCATTCAATTCAATTTTATGAAAATTTAGGCTGGCTGAAAGGAACCATGAGTTTGGAGAAAAAGTTACACAGGAATATTGCTGTTAAGTGAAATTGTTAGTATAATCCAAAACACGTCAGCTTCTAGCTTTTTCTAATAATATATTTCCAGCACATTAAATTTCCTATTTTTACAATTTCTCGTAGACTTGGCTCCCTTGTTTGTGCATTGCTTAACTTATATATTGCATCTAAACTGGCAGAATAATTATCCAGTGTTTATATACAACAGCATGATGTGCTGGAAGCCTATGCTTGTATGTGAAATTTCAAATTATTGGAAACATGATGAGATTAATAGTCATCTTCACAATATCTATGCAATGCCAAGCCCAATAACTTATTTCTATGACCTTTTTCTAGACCTTAATCTTCATTTACTATACTTTGGTGCTAACCGCTTGATCTCAATTCTCTTAACTCTAAAAGGATACATTTGATATGCTAGACAAATAGCCTTCTCCCATAGCCTAGTCAATTGCACTGCTTGGCTGCTCCCCCCACCTTTTCTTTTTGAAGAATTAACTTTTCACTTCCCATACCTCTCAAAAGAGACAAATTACCTACTGTGCAGCTTGAATGATCACGCAGGAAAGTGAAACTTAGCACTATTTATGATTTCCTTCCATAAAAGAATTGATTTTATTTCACTCTCACACATCCACTGTGGAAGCTAAACTGAATGCCATCTGTTCAAAATCTAGAATTCACCTACAGTTTTAATACTTCCATTTGTCACTCTCTTCTTTCCCCATTTGGAAGTCTGGTGACTGAGATGGAAAGCTTTCCCAATAATATGCCACAAGGATAACCTCATGCAGCCTCCACATTTGTTTTTTCCAGCATGAGTATTTGTCATGGAATATCTGTAGCTTTTGTTGTTGTTGTTTTTTTTAAAATTAAATTCATACATTCTCTCTTTTGTAACATCAACACCGACCCTGCATCAGAACATGGGACCATTTGGTCATATTACATTGAAACAGGGACCATTTGGTCCAGCATTTTGTTTCAAAGAGTGTCCCATCAAGATGCCTCATGTAAATTTCCAGGCAGCAAGAAGGCAATAATTTTCCCTTTGTGGAGAAAGAGTGCCATTTTAGTAAATGACACCAACTAACTGAGCCTAAGCCTTAGACCCTCTCCCTGTGGATATGGCGGGCGAGCTGGATGTCCTTGGGCATGATGGTGACACACTTGGCATGGATGGTGCAGAGGTTGGTGTCTACTAAGATAAGCAATCTTAGCAGTCTGTTTCCCTCAGGGTCAGACATCTTGGCCAAAGGTGGCTTGAGGAGTTAGTCTTGTAACCCCATCACACTAGAAAATAAGTCCACTTTAAATCCATTTTCTGACTCCTGCAAAATTCTGGAGTTTGTCGTTTAGTGAGGCTGTTCAAGGCTCGTCCTTAAACTACAAACCCCAGAATTCTGCAGGAGGCAGCAACCGGATTTAAAGTGGATTCATTCTCTAGTGTGATGAAGTAAATGGATTGATATTTGTCCCTTAGCTAGTTCGCCCACCCACCCACACACCTTAGCAAGCATCCTTGAATAAATAAATAAATCAGGTCAATAAATCACCCTTAGTTTACCTAAGTTTTGTGTCTGACATCTTTATTTCACAGGGGAAGTTTAATTACATTAGTAGAAGAATTTTACGAACTGTACTTGTAACTGAGGAAGTGATTTTTTTTAGCTCTGTATGATCATCATTACAAGAGTTGGAAATCAAATGTATGTTTTTTTTGTTGTGCTGGTTTATGTAGTACCTTCTCCCTGTATGAATCTTTCTCTCTTTTTTGTAGCTTTAGTTGGGTTTTTTTTTTAAAGAAAAAAAACCTCTTTTTTGTAGTGTATAAAACTCTTAATTTGAAAATAACTAAAATTACTTAAATATTATTGTGGTCTGGAATGGAGCCTGGCTGGTTCAATCCAATTGCAATCTATCTGGATACAAACATAGGTCAGAATAGAAGGCTGAATATGTTTAAATATTTGAAAGGATGTCACATTGAAGGGGGGGATTTGTTTTCTGCTGCTCTGGAGACTAGGACTCAGAGCAGGGGATTCAAATTGCAGGGAGAAAAAAAACAATTCCACCTAAACATTAGAAAGAACTTCCTGGGATGGCTGTGGAGACACATCTGCAAAGATCTGGATCTTCCTGGAAATTCCAGACCTGGAATAATAGGTTTATTCTGCATTAAAACACTTTTGGACCCCCCAGGCTAAGGGGGATTATTTGGATTATTTGCCAGTGTAGATGGGTCCAGAGATTGGATTATTTGCCAGTGTAGATGGGTCCAGAGAATACTTGCATGAGGGAAAGGGAATGATAGTCAGTTGTCTCCCAGCCAGACAAAGGAACAGACCTCTATCAATCACAGTAGCTGCCAACTTGTAAGAGTGAATTGTGAAGGGATGGCATTCACTAAGTTTCTATGAAATTACTGTGATCATGTAGCAATGTAGAAATTACTGTTATTACGTAGCAATAGAGCCCCTGGTGGCTCAATGGGTTAAATCCATTGTCAACAGGGCTGACAGGTCGCAGGTTTGAATCCGGGGAGAGCGCGGATGAGTTCCCTCTGTCAGCTCTGGCTCCCCATGTGATGGTAAAACATCACAAGGATGGTAAAACATCAAAACATTTGGGCATCCCATCTTTGCAATGGTCAATTCTCTCACACCAGAAGCAACTTGCATTTTCTCAAGTCGCTCCTGACATGAAAAAAAAATGTAGTTCCTAGAGCAGTGGTTCTCAACCTGGGGTCCCCAGATGTTTTTGGCCTTCAACTCCCAGAAATCCTAACAGTTGGTAAACTGGCTGAGATTTCTGGGAGTTGTAGGCCAAAAACATCTGGGGACCCCAGGTTGAGAACCACTGTCTTAGAGGATTCTGACTGTAGTTAAACAAAAACAGTATTTATTTTTTACTTAATTACTTATTCTTTATTCTGCCTTTCTCCCAGTATAGGAACTCAAGTTGCCTAATAATAACTTTGACACAATGCAAATTAAAACAATGTAAATGCATTAAAATATGAGTATCAAAATTAAAATAAAATTAAACCCTTTGTGTCACTAAATCATTAAACATAAAAACATTAAAATGCATTGAAAACGACACAGCCACCCTCAAATCCCAATCACTTGCAGGAGCAAGTTAGTGTGTATTAAATAATGTTCTAATTTCCTCAA
This sequence comes from Anolis sagrei, assembly GCF_037176765.1. Lineage (NCBI taxonomy): Eukaryota > Metazoa > Chordata > Lepidosauria > Squamata > Anolidae > Anolis > Anolis sagrei. The sequence goes on along the minus strand of NC_090021.1, from coordinate 138,053,155 downwards.
TCAAAATGTAAATCTTCACATGTTTTCCTCTCACATGCAAACATGGATAAGTTCAAACCACTAACCTACACCTGCCAGTTGTGTAAGATTGCAATAGATTTTGCACATTTAATTTTTTTTATTTTTTGCATTTTGGGACATTAAAGACAAAGACACATGTTTGTGAAAACTCTGGACTCTTTGAATTAACTTTGTTGATTCTGGACTGTACCTTGACTTCTTCAACCTTGAACTCTGCTATCTTTGACTTGACGGCTTCCTTGACTTTGGAATTGGAATCCTTGTTGCTGCATAGACTCTTGAGTTTGTCTTATACACTGGATGTCATCTTATAGGATGAGTGCTGAAACTGCCGAGCCGGACTGGAGAATCTGCAGTCACTGCATATGGTGAGGGGAGCTCAAAAATGGCTGCGGCCACATCCCCACTGTTTGCTGCAATTGTATGAAAGCAGCAAGTGCAGCGCTGTACAAGAAAATCCACTCACCAGGATTTGTGGAAAGAAGTGACTTAACACAGTCCCAATGACAAGATGAGGCGACACTTCACTGGGAAGGGGTAAGTGAAGGGCGGAGCAAGCTGTAGGTGTCCATGGTATGGAATAAAGGCCTGCCCTTTTATGATATTACAGTACCTCCTCCTCTGCCTCTCAAATCTTGCTCCAGAGTGAAGCGGTGCAAGTATGCATGTGCGAGATCTGAGAGGCAGAGAAGGAGATATGATAATAAGAAAATTACCATATTGAAATGAAATCTGATTTTTTTTATTTGGTGTGCATTGGAAGAGGAGTAGTCTTATGCGGTAAGTATATCCCAAACTCTATATTTTAACTGGAAAAGTTGGAGTTCATCTTATATGCCCAATTGTCTTATGGACTGGAAAATATAGTATTATTATAGCTCTCCTTGATTTGTCTGTGAGATGTAGAAAAAATGTCTGATTGGTGCTAATTAGTTCTGGATACACAATTTCCCCTCATTTTTATATCGACATGTGTTTATGTTTTGTGTGTGTATGTGTCTATGCATGTGTGAAAGAGAAAGTGTGTGTGTTGTTTTTATCAGTACTGCAACTGTGGAGGAAGAGGCTAACCCCCAATTAAAATCCCCAGTTGTCATCAATTAAATAATTTTACGACAAAGCACATTCAGTTGTTTAAAGAGTTCATCTGGTCTTCATTTTAAAGCCAGTTGATCTGCTTAGCAGTTTTCAGAGTACTATGATCATTAGGATGATGCTATGCTTCAGTCTTTACCCTTCTACAAACTTTGAGATAATTTATAATATGTATTTCAGATTAATATGCATACAGAAAAGATAGGATGGAATGGTAATAGAGACTGTATTTCATGTGAAAATGTTAAAAAATGTGAACTACTGAACTTTTAAAAATAGTAATAATTTATTATAAACTGATGAAGAAACAGGATCAAATGGATTTATAATGAACAAATGAAACAGGCGCTACCAAAAACAGGTGAATCCATTTTCCCTAGTTGTACACTAAGCATTTTGCATAATTTCCAATTTGACTGTAGCTCATAAGAGCTAATTGACTTCTGACAGAGTATGTGGGTGTTAAATTGTCACAAGTAAGTAAACTGTCTATAGTTCCGTTGTCATGGACTGACCATTACCTGATGAGGTTTAGACTAACTGTGGCTCCAAACCTCCACAGGAGTGGGGGATTGATTAAGATGCTCTGCTCCAGAAGGCTTATGGATCTGGATAGATTCCTGATGGCTTTGGGGGAGTTTCATGCCACTGTAGAAGGTGATTCTATCAAAGTTCTGACAGACCTCTGAAACACCAAGATTGCCAGGTTAGTAGACACCATCACTCCTGAATATCTCCTCTCACAGAGCAGAGCTAAATCAGTCCATGGTATAATGTGCAGCTGGTGGTGATGAAACAAGTGTTTAGGAGATTAGAGTGACGCTGGTACCTAACTCGTATAGAATCTGACCAAACACGGAGTATAGCATATTGGAATACCTACTCCATGGCAATGAAGGTAGCTGAGAAATCCTTCTGCAAAGAACTGCCCAGCTCAGCAGTTTTGAGTGGTCAGGGGACTCCTGCACCCTGATCTTTGGGTGGGTTCCTCTGACCACTCAGCAGCTCCTTGTGAAGAATTTGCAAGGTTCTTTGCAGATAAAATCACTCAGATCCATTCCAGCCTAGATGACACAATTGATACAGTCTTAACAGATGGAACACAGACATCTGCTTGTCTAGATTTAATGGAGTCATTTCAACTGATACAGTCTGAGGATGTGGACAGGATCCTTGGAGAAGTGAAACCACCATGTTCATCCTCGACCCTTTCCCATCTTGGCTCATCAAAAAAGTCAGAAGGGGCTTGCTAGACTGATTGAATAGCGTGGCAAATGCCTACCTAAGTCAAAGCAAATTTACATCCATCCTTAAAATAGCTGTGGTAAGACCTATATTAAAGAAACCATCATTGGACTCAACCAAAATTGGTAATGACTGCTCAGTTTCTAACCCCCCTTTCTTGGGCAAGATCCTGAAGTGCATGGTGGCTTCACAACTCCAGGGATTCCTGGATGAACTGGATTATCTAGATCCATTTCAATCTGGTTTCAGGCCTGGCTAAGGGACTGCGATGACTTTGGTTGCTTTGGTAGATGATCTACACAGAGAACTAGAAAGGGTGTGTGTGTCCCTCTTCATTCTCCTGGATCTCTCAGTGGCATTCAATATCATCAACCATGGTATCTCATGGTATCCCTGGCACTGTTTTACAGTGGCTCCATTCTTTTCTGGAGCGACAAACCCAGAAGTGGTACTGGGGAACTCTTGCTTGACCTTGTGGCCATTGTCCTGCAGGGCTCTGTTCTTTTCCCCATGTGTTGGCTATGGCCAGGAAAGCCTTTGCACAATTACAACTTGTGTGCCAGCTGTGTCAGTACCTTAGGAAGCCAGATCTGGCCATGGTGGTCCATGTCTTGGTTATGTGGCAGCAGCTAATAAGAAAATAATTATAATTTAATGAAATTAATGAAATCTTACCTTAAAAAAGGGATTCTTAATAATATGAAGAAGGACTTCTGGTGATTCTCTAGAGGAAGGGAAAATGACAGCTGGCTTGGAGGGCAGGAGGCTGGAGGCCTAATCTTTTGTCAATATTTGAATAGGCCAAGAGCTATTTGCGGAAGGTCATAAAGGTTGGTGCCAAGCACAAAGTTAATGATTATTAATCCAGGGAGAAGCGAACATTGAAGATATGGTATAACAGCGCCACCTCCTGTCTGGTTGAAGTAAATAGCAGACAAAAATGAAATACACCTTTTTAAATGGAGCAATTAAAAGAATGAATGTATTGGGAAGATAATTAAGGAAGATTAATAAGGGAATGCTTGCTTTTGATGAGTTTAAGATACAGAGATGAAGATGTGTGGAATCATATGATGGGTGAAGAAATATATGAAGTTATGATTCATTTTAATGGTTCAATGTAAATCAATGTAAATCGTCTGGAGCGAGGTCAGATGATGTAAGGGGAAAGTTGTGGAAAACATAATATTGTGCCAATAAGTGTTCTTGCCAACATATGTTCTTGGCCACGATTCAGGGACAAACTGATTAGATTGTTAAATGTCAAATGATTGTACGCATGTGCGAAATGGATAATTTTGCCTATAAATACTGGGTGTTTTGGGATCAGGGCTTTGTACCTCACAGCCACATTGGAGCTGAGGTGCCCTTACCTGGGTAAGCATTAAATTCTGTGAACTTGCAAAGCTGTCTCTGTCTCTTCCTTCTTCCTCTTCCTCCTGGAATTTTGGGGACCCAGCGCGTTCCCCGCTTCAATTGGTGCCCAACGTGGGGCTGGAGAAAAGGAAGAAGGAAAGGTAAGCTTTTGGAAGCTGATGCTTTCTCTCACTCGGGGGCTGGACAAGGTGTGGATCAGGGGAGACGAAAAGGGTACCCATAAGAAAAATCGCCTTCACTGGCCTGTTCCTTCGCTGGCTCCTTGACTGAGAGGGCATTGGGAGTAAACAGCTGCAGTTCCAGAAAAAGGGAAAAGCTAGCTTTTTAAGGTATAGGCATTTGTGGATATGCCTGAGGAAACAGGTTTGGGGGAACATTTTTTTCAAAGGAGGTACTGCAGACCTCGAGAAGAAAACCCCCCTGAGTGTTGCGTTCGCCGCAGAAGGCACACTCTTATTGGGAAAAAGTGCACTTTGTAAAGGGAAATTGTTATGTTGATCCTATGTGTTGTGTATTGTGGAATCTGGATGTGTCTATATGCATTGTCCCTTCTAGCTGCTTTGCAACCATATGTTTGTTGCTTTGTCTCTTTGTTAAATGTCAGTATGTTCATAAAGAAAAGAAACTAATGGTTATAGGCTTCCGGGAAAAAGCCCAAAAAGAGAAAGAGAAAGAAATGATGATGAAATGAGAAAAAAAATGGGAAAAAAAAAAGGAAAAGAGAAAAGAAAAATATGTGAAAAATGTGTCTGTCTTTTGGGAAAAAGGGAAAATGTCTGTATACATTCTCTGGAAAATTTGAATGTGTGTGTGGTTAGAAAAAGAAAAAGGAAAATTTGAATGTGTGTGTGGTTAGAAAAAGAAAAAGGAAAAAGAATGTGTGTAGCTGTTTGTGTTGTGAGAGAAATAATCTTCACAGGTTTCAAATAAAAGGAAAAAGAGGAAAAATTCAGGAAAAACCTGGAACAATACATGATGGGGAAAGACCAAGTATGTGAGTAAGAGAAAGTCATCCAAGAAGAAAAGTTAAGGTATGTTGAGAGAATGTTGAGAAAGCAAGGAAAAAGTAAGTCAGAAGAGCGCAATGGTTAATCACAGGAGAAGAACCAGAGTGTGTGATTACCATGTGGGGAAAAGAATTGAAAAGAGAGAATGAGAATGTAAAAGAAAGTCATACAGTAGTGATGAAATGTTAGTACAGAAGTAAAGAGGGATTAAAAGATAATGAAAGAAAACTGTTGAGATGTGTGAGATTAAGAAGTGTGAGAAGTGAATGATTAGATTCCCTTTTGAGAAGAGAATTGCAGTAAAGAGTGAATGAGTGTATGTATGAAATCAGTTTTGGGATGAATAAGATTGTGGGGTGAGGTTGTGTGAGGTTGATTGTTTGCGAATGCCTGGTGAGATTGAAAAGGGAAAATTATGTGTTGAGAGTATTTAAGATGGCCACTTAAATACCCTCACGGGGAGAGAAGAAATTGGGAAAATCTTTTGGGAAAAAATTGATATTAGTTGTGAAACTGTCTGAGAGAGAAAGTAGTGGCAATTTGAGATGCATTTAAATTTAAAAGATTTTGTGGGGAGAGCTGTGATAAAGTGAATGTTATGGGGCTGCTTTGTTAAAATACTGAGATGCTTTTTAAGGTTCAAACATATTAGAAATTGAATTGGTGAAGGAAGATAAACTGTTGCAATATGAGGTGGAAGTGAGGAGGATTAAGCATCAAGGAAAGAAGTACAGATTTTAAAAATGTTAATTAATTACCTGTTACAGTATCCCCCTGTTTTACCAGAAGATTTAAAGTGGATGAGAGATCCTGGGGAGTGACATCTGAGACAGGAGTGAAAGGGGTCTGCTGCTTGATGAATTCCCACGGGTACGAGGAAGTAAGATTGTGAATGAGCTAAGCCTGCTTGAAAGAGAGAGAAGACTACACAGCAGAGGACCCTGACTTACAGCAAATAAATTTAAGAGTTGGATGATTGAATAAAGGACTAATTAAACCATACATAAATAAAATAAAAAGACATACACTTCAAAGACTTAAAACATAAGAATAAAGTTGCCCTGAATAGGAGAGAGACTTAATTTTTGAAACTACAATCAAGAAAGAAGAAAGAAGAAAGAAGAAAGAAGAAAGAAGAGTAAATGGACTTTTTTGGTGACGGGAGTGTAATTGTGGGACTCCTTATTATTGTGGGGTTGATCTGGTTGGCTTACCGTTATAAGCATGTTTTATGGGGGAAAGCTTATTCATTTTGGAATGTGGAATACTTATTACCTGATGGTGTTGAGTGTAATTGTCCCAGAGTTAGTGAAGGGAGGATGGGAGCAGAACATATTCCACCAGATGATTCAGAACATAGCGAATGAGACAGAAGTTACTGACTGTTGGATTTGTAGTCATGGGCCTACTTCCCAGCGTGAGGGATGGCCACTTATGGTAGGAACATTATTAAGTCAAAAAGGATGGAGCAATTTAAGGCCTCAAAATTATGAGATGACTGAAACTTTACTTGATCCAGGACAAGCTATAGTAACACATGAAGAGACTTCACCAGAGGCCCCAGCATGCATTATTTGGGAGAAAGATGAGAGATGGACCCAAGATAGAGACAACCCTCTCCACACACACCAAATAGAACTTGGTCATTATCCCAATTGCAATCTCCTTCTCCATGTATTCAAAACGGAGGCGTCTGAAGATATTAGCCTCTTAGCCCGTTTGGAACACTCAAGAAGGGTAAAAAGATCTGATGGAGTTGTTTCACCAGAATTGGGCACGCACATTAAACAGGCCCAGGCAAAAGTAGCCAGCAGGGGTCGTGATCCACCAAAGGCTCCTAGCAAAGGGCTGCCTCAGGGCCAGGGGGAACCACCTGTTGAAGGGCCACAGCAGAGTAGAGGAGAATCAAATCCTGCAAAAGTGGTAAAAGGGGTGGAAGCCCACCAGGAAGTGCCTAAATCGTTGGTAGCCAAGGGTGGCTTGTCTCAGGGATTGTATTGGATCTGTGGTCAATGGGCAGGAAAGATTTTGCCGCCATTTTGGGAAGGTACGTGCACGATTGGCACTCTGATGTTAGCGGATGTGACAATATACCCAGAACAACAGTCCCAGGTGACTTGGAGAAGGGAGCGTGAAGAACAGCGTTTGAAAAGAGCTTATGATGAAACACTTGGATATGATCCAGACCAAACTTATTTAAATGAGGGAGAAAGGCTGGGAGCCATCTTGTTCCCTGCTGTGGGCGTAGCTCTAAATATAAAACAGATTCGGAGACTCTCAGCTCAAGTGGAGAGGTTGGCGAACCAAACTGTGGCTGGAATAAGAGCTCTGCAGACAGAAGTTGATTCTTTGGCAGGGGTCCTGATGCAACACAAACTTGCTTTGGACTACCTATTGTCTGTACAAGGAGGACTATGTTCTTTTCTAAATACCACGTGTTGCCACTATATAAACAAATCGGGAGAGGTTGAATCTGATATAAATAAGATACAGAAAGTAGTATCTACCATCGAAATTGGATACGCCCCAAAGGGAGAGAGTGTCTTTGGCTGGTTAACTGATTGGCTGCCGAATTTCCAATGGTTAAAAGACCTCATCGTTGTAGGATTTGTTATCTTGATAATTGGTATTCTAATCATGTTCCTACTGCCTTGTGTGATTGCTTGCTTAAGAAATATGATTGAAAGAATTGTTATTACGGCAAATGCCCGACATGGAAGTCAATTGAAACAACTTATGACTCTGGAGATAGAAGAGATGCAACAGTTATCCAGGGAAAATAAGGTGGTATAATCACACTAAGGGTGTGACTCCGAAAAATTTCTTCGTCACAAGATTTTGTGGGGTATGTGGCAGCAGCTAATAAGAAAATAATTATAATTTAATGAAATTAATGAAATCTTACCTTAAAAAAGGGATTCTTAATAATATGAAGAAGGACTTCTGGTGATTCTCTAGAGGAAGGGAAAATGACAGCTGGCTTGGAGGGCAGGAGGCTGGAGGCCTAATCTTTTGTCAATATTTGAATAGGCCAAGAGCTATTTGCGGAAGGTCATAAAGGTTGGTGCCAAGCACAAAGTTAATGATTATTAATCCAGGGAGAAGCGAACATTGAAGATATGGTATAACAGCGCCACCTCCTGTCTGGTTGAAGTAAATAGCAGACAAAAATGAAATACACCTTTTTAAATGGAGCAATTAAAAGAATGAATGTATTGGGAAGATAATTAAGGAAGATTAATAAGGGAATGCTTGCTTTTGATGAGTTTAAGATACAGAGATGAAGATGTGTGGAATCATATGATGGGTGAAGAAATATATGAAGTTATGATTCATTTTAATGGTTCAATGTAAATCAATGTAAATCGTCTGGAGCGAGGTCAGATGATGTAAGGGGAAAGTTGTGGAAAACATAATATTGTGCCAATAAGTGTTCTTGCCAACATATGTTCTTGGCCACGATTCAGGGACAAACTGATTAGATTGTTAAATGTCAAATGATTGTACGCATGTGCGAAATGGATAATTTTGCCTATAAATACTGGGTGTTTTGGGATCAGGGCTTTGTACCTCACAGCCACATTGGAGCTGAGGTGCCCTTACCTGGGTAAGCATTAAATTCTGTGAACTTGCAAAGCTGTCTCTGTCTCTTCCTTCTTCCTCTTCCTCCTGGAATTTTGGGGACCCAGCGCGTTCCCCGCTTCAGTTACATCCCACTTAGACTACTGTAATGCGCTCTGTGTGGCCCTACCCTGAAGAATGCTCAGAAACTTCAACTAGTTCAAAAAGCTGCAGCCAAATTGCTTATAGTTGCTGGATACAAGGAGCACACTGCCTCCCTGCTATAACACCTTCACTGGTTGCCAGTTTATTTCTGAGCCCGATTCAAGGTGCTGGTTTTGACCTTTAAATCCTGAAATCATTCAGGTCCAACTTACTTATCTGACTGCATCTCTTCATACCAACCTACCAGAACCCTAAGATCATCAGGAGAGTACCTACTCTCACGTCCACTGCCATCCCTGTGATGTGAGAGATGACATTCTTGGTGACTGCTCCACAGCTCTGGAATACTCTTCCCAAGGGGGATCAAAATAGCACTCTCCCTACTATTGTTTAAGCAACAGCTTAAAACTTTTCTAGTCAAATAAACCTTCAACAAATAAATCTTATGCTGAAGAGACAAGAAAGTTCAACCTTCACTGGGCAGTGCTAACTGCAATAATATATGACAGGACAGTGCAGTAATGTATACTATCTTAAATGTTTATTTATGTTCTACCTTGATTTCTTACAATGTTTTATATTCATTCATTTGACTGTTGTTTAACTTTGTATTGTGTTTTTAACATGTCGGAAGCCGCTTTGGGTCCCCATTGTGGGAGAAAAACGGCATATAAATAAAGATGATGATTATGATGATGATGATAAACCAAACCAGTCCAGACTTGATGGAGAAGTGTAGTGAACTCTAGTATTTGTGAAATGATGCATACATTCTGTTTTCTCCAAGATAGCCACCAAAGGTTAACTTATTTTGTGATTCTCTAACAGATTATAATGGGGTTTGACTGCAAATCACAAAGCACTAAATCACTTACACAAGGTGAAAACTGGGGTTGTGTGGCAGAAGTGGGATATATTATATACCAAGGCCTTTAAATCTCTTTCTAACAACCTTGCCAGAGATTATATTCATTTATGACTACATGACAGCAGGTTTACTATAAAGTATTGAAAAACACAATCGCAATTCTTAAGACTTGTATTGAGGAATCCAATTGCAAACCATCTAGGTATTCTGTTTCCAGAAATGCCCCAACTAATTTTACATACAAAATATGAATGTGTTCGCTATGTGTGTGTGATGATGATGATGTGTGTGTGTGTGTGTGGTTGAAACGGGGGGATTTTTTTGGATGGGGAGGTATAAGAAACTATGATGGAAAGAATTCTGGACTAGTGAGAATTGTTTCAAGTAGAAAACTAATAGTTTTTTGTCTAGAAAATAACATTTTATGCACAAAAAATAAATAGAATTGGGTTGTTGTAGGTTTTCTGAGCTATATGGCCATGTTTGAAAAGTATTCTCTCCTGATGTTTTGCTTGCATCAATGGCAGGCATCCTCAGAGGATGTGAGGTCTCCTCTGAGGATGCTTGCCATAGATGCAGGTGAAATGTCAAAAGAGAATGCTTCTAGAACATGACCATATAGCCTGAAAAACCTACAACAACCCAGTGATTCCAGCCATGAAAACCTTTGACAATACAATGAAATAAAATCTTGTGCAAAAAAAAGATATCTGCACACAAAATGTTATATGTACAGAAAATGATCTTTTCAGTGAAAAAAATTCATGTGTGAATTTTGTGCGGAAAAGTTTCTCAAATACTACATTTTCTTCACAGAAATGAAGCAATGGAAGGAAAATGCTAAAATGATTCTAGCCCTCAAGAGTTATTTTGCAATCGGTTTCAGCCAGAAGGTGACCATAAAGAGAGAACATATTAATCAAATTCACAAAAAAATCCACAAAAGTTAAACTTGCAAATGTGGAGGTCTGACTGTATGTAGATTTGATTAATTCTAAATAAATTAGTAAAATAAGCTTATACTTCTGGTATGATATAAGTAGCCAAAACTTTGTTTTGGTGTTTAAAAAAAACCCCAATGACACATGAGATCTAATTCTAGAAATATATCTATAAGATGCATTTTGATTTCTTCTGAAGAAAAAGAATGATACATTGTCCAGCTAACTGGTTTCCAGGCTAAAATAATTGACAGTTATTTTAGTGGCAATCTGCTTAGCAGAGAGGCACGGAAACTGAGTGACTCACCAGAGATGAAAACAAAACACAAGTGTAAGTAAAAAGGATATAAGCGAGAGAAAGGAGTTTATCCAAGAGTTCCGTCTCAGATAAACCTTTCACCAGGCTGCAATATGAAGTTTATTAAGGTATAGCACAGTGGGTAAAAACAAAACAGACAAATCTGAAATGTTACATCAGTTGTGTAGTAGCATAGATAGCTTATCCTGTCAAAGCAAAAAATGTAATAATGATAATAGAAATAAAAATTGGAGCAAGAAAAGACAAGGAAAATGTTGCTCTACAGTAGGAACATGGGAGCGGGGAAGCTACAAAAGGATGACAGACACTGGAGTCTGGTTGCTTAGCTTCTAATAATCTCCTCCAGGTAATGAGGCCGGGGGGGGGGGGGGCTCTTCCTCAAGATGCTGGCAGCAGGATAACTTCTACATGCTATAGATTTTTCCTCATTGATTGCAATCTTCGCCTTCCTGAGCGTCTGCCTTTGCTTCTCCCTGACATATCGAACCCTGAATGGTCCCTGAGTGATTCTCAAACAGTTTGGGATCATTTTTATTTTCACAGGACAGTTGAGACCAGTGGAGTGATTTATGTGTACTTTGGAAGGAAAGACAAAAAAAAGGGGACGTTCACGGAAGTGGCACGGGCGAGGGGATTTTCAAAACACCAAATAAAACAAAGGAAATACTCTGTTTTCCCCTTCCTCGGCTGATACCTCCACACTCCAGTAATTTCATAAGTACCTGCCAAATCATGTAGGAAAGAACAGTAAAGCATAAACAGCTTCCACAGCTGTGATTTCAGCCATGATTGATGATGAAATACCACTGGAGGGATAGTAGGAAAATGAATATTTATTAATGGCATAAAGTGTCACTCGTTTAAACTCCAAAGAGATCCATCATTTAATAACCATGGGATGTGTGCATCTGAGATGCAAAATGCTCAATAAAAACAGCCAGCTATCTAAATAAATAAAAAAGTAGCCATCCAAAGTGGGTTGCTGATTCAGTTCCTCTCTTTAAATGGGTAACCACAGCGGTTTTACGTATAAAGAGTATAACGCCATTATAGCTCCAGTTTACCATTACATTAGTGGTAGATCACACAGACCTCATCTTGAAAAAAATGTGCTGGCAAGAGCTCCAACCTATCATAAAAAGATATAGCTAGCATTCATACTCATTATGTACAGATCTCTACTGTGTTATTTCTACTTAGTGTTTTTGAAATAATGACTTGTTTGCTTTGAGGTGTGGCAAACATTTCTTCTGCAATGACTTCATTCCAATTTAAGCCAAAATTAAAAAAACAACAACAACAAACCAAGATCATAACTACATAAAAGTCATTTTTTCCTTATTCACTGTTGGTACAGCATTAATTTTGTAGAATAAAGAAACCAGAGGTCTCACTTCCCTCAAACTTTGTTAAGGAAAAGACAAATTTGACTTATTGATATATGAAGAAAACTGAGGTGTATACCCAGATCCAAGTGCCTATGGGTGTAGATTCATAGAATCAACTGAATAGTAAGTCACTATTTATGTGCACCCCATTAATTCAAAGCCAGCAATGTGTGGTTTAGATTTAAAATCAGGGTTGCTGTTTCACTGGTTTCTAGTCATGGGATTTTAATGCTAATACTAGGATGCTTTTATGCTTGTCTGAATGTTTAAATTTTATGCATGTTTTATGTTTTATGATTTTAATTGATTTTAAATTCATTGTTATATGTAGTAATTAGTTATTGTGATTTCTTTCTTTGAATTTTTGCCATTAGTATGTTGTAAACTGCCTTGAGTTCCCCCAGGGGCAAGAAAGGCAATATATAAATATAGTAAATAAATAAATAAATACATAAATGTGGACTATTTGGATTCCAAGTTTTATTTTATTTTATTTTTAAAATACACATTAAAACTCTAGCGTTTATAGCCAACACAATGGCTTCCTAATTTGGGTGGTGATGGATGGGGTTAAATGATTTATTTTTATGTTTTATTGGATTTATATCCCATCTTTCTCCCAGAAAGGGATTATTATTAATATTAGTTCTCCCCACTTCATCACCAGCGCTAATCTTGAGTGCCATCAATACAGAAAGTAATTCACTTAGGAAGTAAGTTAGCATAAATGTAGGGCTTCATGCAAATACATCCACACAACCTGAATACCCCACAAATGCAAGTCAGAGTAATAAAAATCACCCTCTGCTGATACTCTTTTCTTTGCTGCCCTGGCATATGAGACAAGCTTATTCAAACAATAAAAAAGTATTTTCTCTGCTGACAGGAAAGGAGAAGTTGACTGATGGGATTCAGCTGCATAATTTAACATACAGCTTTGGAGTTTGGATGGAAGTTCCAGAATATTAAACTCTTAGCCTAGTAAGCATTATTGAAGAAAGCTAAGATTCAGGTTGCATTGGGCCATAAATAGATAGAAATATATGGAGTCATTGCTAATATATCCCCAACTGCCAAACCACTGGAATTTGAAATAAAAACTCCTTGGAATATCTGTCCAGTGTTTATATAGCTAGCAAATGTGTGGCAAAAATGTTGTGCTAGACTTCCTGTAATCTTTAGCAGGGATAATTAACAATCCTTTCCTTGGGTCATAAGCTTTCTTCCATCAGGTATTTGCATAGATTGAAGCACCCTAGTTGAGAATACAGATATTCCAGAAAGAGCTGCACATTGCTGGTCATTACCTTTAAAGCCCTAAATGGTTTGACTTCCTAACCAACCGCCTCTCCTCATATGAATCTGCTCAGACAGGGGAGGCTGTCCTCTCGGTCCCACCCCCCGTCTCAAACATGGCTGGTGGGAATGAGAGAGAGGGCCTTCTCTGCAATCACCTCCCACCTCTGGATCTCTCTCCTGAAGGAGATCGGAATGGCCTCCACTCTGCCCTCCTTCAGGAAGCAACTAAAAACCTTCCTATGCTCCCAAGTATATGGAGAGCCAAATGTTTGAAGATCTAGCCTTATCAAATAAGGAATGGACTATGGATATGGCTTTTAACTCTTTTATTGATTGATTGATGTTGTGAAATATGTTTTATTGATCTTCTAATAAGATTTGTTTTTTTACAATTGTTTGTTTTATACTATTTATCTGTATCATTTAATGTATTATTTATTTTCCTGGCATTGAATGTTTGCCTTTTATGTTGCAAACTGCCCTGAGTCTCATGGGGAGATGAGGCAGGATATAAATAAAATTTGTTTGATTGAATGATTGAGCTATTTATGCATTTGTTCATTCATATATTATAACTAAACAGTAGGGCTGGGCGGTTTCGTTTCGTTAATTCGTAATTTGTTAATAATTCGTTAATTTTTTCAATTACAAAACGATAACGAACCATTCTGGAGCAATTATTAAAAAAAAGAATTTTCAAAAACGTTTTGTAAATGCTTCGTATTTCGATATTGTATTCGTTTCGTTATTGTTTTGAGGTCGTTTCGTTATTATTTCCGCATGTCTGGGCCAGTTTTATGGTTTAATTAGTGAAAAAAAATTATAATATCACACCAACAGTCAACAACAGAGGGAGAGGGAAGCTTCAGAAGGTTTTGGAGGTTTTTTAGCGTATTTCGCGGTCGCGTCCGCCATTAACGAATCAATTCGTTATTGTTTCGGAAATCGATTCATTAATTTTTTTACCATTTACGAAATTTCGTAAATATCGAACTTTTTAAAAGGAAAATTTTGTAATTATTTTAAATATCGAAACAAAAAAAACCCCCAAATACAAATCGATTTTAGAAACAAATTTTTCCGTTGTTACCCAGGCCTACTAAACAGTCCAGTTTTAACTTGATGATTTATTATATTGCTAGCAACATTATGGATTGTTGGAATAAAGAAATATTAACCAATTTAGCAAACAATAAAAATCTATATTCGGAGAACCATAGATAATATTCAAATAAGAGGTATTTTGGATGAATCCCACAGAGGATGGAAGTTTGGCAGCCATACAAGTGAGAAGATCAAAGCATATTCAGGGTGCTTTTCATTCCTTCTCTCTCTCTCTCTCTTTCATGATCTTTGCCATGTCATCTTCCATCTCTCAAAGGGGCCTCTCAATTTCTTCTGAAAACAACAAGGGTGTGGATATTTAGTATAACAGGATGTGGGGGACAAACGTGAAACTACAATAGAAGGATAGCAGCCACATTGGACATTATTGCACGATACAGGCAAATCAGCATTGGAGGGAAGAGGGGGAATGTCACTGAAACTATCACATGACACTATGGGCATTCTCTGAGATTAACCCATCCCTTGTTATTGACAGGAAATTTCATCAATTGCCCACAATCCTGCAATGTTCCTGTTATCTTCCTTGGTGTAATGAGTCTATTCCGCTTTTGTGTTGTCATGCTAGCAATTATATGATTTCTGGGGCTGGGATTCACCTCCTCTCTCACTTTCCCTCTCACTGTTCAGTAGTTGTCTGTTTTCTGTATTTTATACCTATAGTTATATCTGGACGTTTTAGTTTTTCTTAGCTGAAACTGTGAAACTGCATGCTCTCTCTATTTTCAAAAAAATGAAACAATGAAACTGCAGGAAGGTGGGGTACAATGGTAAACAGAAATGTGATTGTGGGACCACAGGTTGTTGAACCAGCAGTACTGCATGAATGAGAAGAGAGGTGATACTGAAGGTGCTTATTCTGGTATGTATCCACTATCTATGAAAGTATAACTACTACTGTGAAATAGAAGCTTGTGCAATAAAGCCCATAGTTATTTTGGAAAAAGATAGGCACTCACATGATCCCCTCTAGTATTGAAATAATATGGGAAAGGCGTGGCTGGACTGCCCAAGTCATCTAGTTTACTATTGATGCATGCTATATACTTCTTCCCTGGTGCCCTATCAAGAAGGAATAGCCACCATAAGGCTGCTGAGAGGATTACTTGGAAGGCAAAGCTGTGGCAACAGTGGCGAGCAGAGACAAAAGAATAAAAGGAACATACAGAGTTAATGCAGAATGAATGTGGTTAAGATATGCTTTGTTCTCAGGAAGAAAAGAGAGGGGAAACTCTGTTTTTAGAGGGTTTGGGAAATTATCCTGGCTTTTTCTCATTTTTCTGCTCTAGTGTCTTGAATTGAACTCTCTCTGTCTTTTCTTTCATAGGCATTGACACTTGAAAAATAGGTTTGAAATTTTCTTCAAAGAGGAAAGCAATGAAATTCTAGACAGGTTTTTTTTCCCTGGTGCTATTATAACCACTAGTTTTTGAAAACTACCTCTTTATAGGATTCAAGCATGCTACCATAATGTGACATGTCAGGATACTTCAACCATAAAAAAATAAATTGACTGGAGCTGGCACATAATGTTTGGGGAAATGGTTTCTTTACTAAGTTAGTACTCTTAATTTTTTTCTAAGGTTTATCTCTCTTTTTTTTGGATGTCCACATTTTTACTAGAGACCCTTTTGGTGGATCCAGTTGCCTGAAAATATTATGGGTTTTATATGTTAGGACCAGTAGGAAACAGTGAATTGGTGATAAAATCATTCACTGATTCTGTACTTTGTGGAGAAATTATTTTTGAAAAATGATATAGCTCCCATCTTTGTTTTATTGATTCATGCACATATTCATTTTGGAATAATCATATGCAGACACTTCATGTAAGCGCATGAAGGTTAAAAAATGTTTGGGATATTTTCAGCCAAGACTAAAGAAGCAAGAATTGCATCTGTTAGCATGTGAGGAAGCTGGTGTCTGAAATAATGAAAGAAAACTGGTTCAGTAAAGATACAGATGTTTATAACAGATGTACATGGGGGGAAGAACGAGAGGGAAACAAAGACATGGTCTTCTGACATTAGCTCCATGACCAAAACAAGAAAAGGAAGATGTTTCTGGAAGAAGATAAAGTCATGGAAGTCAAGTCTATATGTGAGGAAGCAAGAAGCAGAGAGTATATAGAAGGAACACAGCAGGAAACCATAATTACCTGTCTCTACTTCTATTTCGTCTGGAGCACATTGTTATTTCTGCAAATATGTGCGCAGAAATCTCCAGTTTATAGTACATCTCCAACATCTCCACACCATACATACTAGCCCTTCCATCCTTTGAGAATACAATCTCTCATCTCTGTGTGATTCATAAGGTTGTTGTTTTGCAGCCAGAGGATGATTCCTAAACAATGAACCATGAAGAACTATTGGCCGGTCATTTTGTGAAGAAAGACCTCCCAGCAATAGATAAAGATGTATTTCCTATAGGTTTCACATGCCTGATCAAGAAGGCTTTAAAATAAATTATGTAAGAGAAAAAAGATAGGGGCACCCCCAAATTATGAACAAGATAGGTTCTGTAGATTTGTTCTTAAGTTGAATTTGTATGCAAATTGGAACAGGTACATTTTTAAAGTGTAACTTCAGCCCTATGCACACACACTTATATTGGCTTTGGATAGCATAGAGAAGGATTACCACCCCTGTGGTGTTTGTTTTGCTGTCTGTACCCCTGATCAGGAAATTTCACCTTAATTTCTGTCCCTGTGATAATAGAATTTGGAAAAATGTGGCTTGCTGTGGAAACAAGGATTGGTGAGAAAGCTTCAGTGGAGACACCTTTTTCCTAAGACACTTCTTCCAGGAGTTAATTTTCCTTCCTAGGGCAGATTTATTTCACTTCACTTCCTGTTGTCTTATTCACATTTTTAACTATGAATTGTTTGTAAGTCGGATGTTTGTAACTCAGGGACTGCCTGTGCTGGAAACAATAGTCTCATTGATTTAGGGGCCATAGGAACCCAAGAGCACATAAGGAAATAATAATAAGAACAACAAGGAATATCCTGCAGAGAATGATGTGGTCTTAAATAGCTCTTCACCGATGCACAGAACATGAGGAATAAGATGAATTTGAACTCTTACCATAGGAAGTTAAACATGATCTATTAGTAATCTTTGAAACCTGGTGTCTCATGAGTGTAAAGTAATAATGAAGGGGTGTAATCTGGTCCAAAGCAATGTACCAAACTGGAGAAGGAGGGTTAACAAGTCAAGAATGTACGTTTATATGAGAGCTATGACTTAGAAAGTTTGTGGGGAAAAAATTAAAGTAGAGAGAAATAACAGTGAACTTATTGCTGTGATCTACTATAGGACATGAAGTAAGGCTGACAATTTGGGGTGGTTCTACACCAACAACTAAAGGGAATTTCAAAGGGACTCCATGAGCCATCTTGATGGTGATAGGAAGTCCTTCCTGCACAGCCATGTGAGACATATTTTGGTGCCCCTAGGCAACCCCCTCCTTGGTTCACTGCTGGCTACACAGACACACCACTACTTTATTCTCTGTTGTCCTTCTAATGACATAGCAGGCCAAAGTAGGAGGGTCAGTCTGTGTCCCCAGGCCACTAAACTAGGGATATATGGGATGGTTATCAAGATAGATGCAGCTGGCTCTCCTTAGGAACTATCTGAACTTTCTCTAACTCAAGGGGAACCTGGCTCCTGTTTCAGTCAGATTTCTCCTGAGTTAGTTTAAACCAGAAGAAAGCCATATTAGGCAGCTTTATCTCAAGTTAATATGGATCAGCCCTGTGCCGCTCTTAGCAGCTATGGGCCTGATTGCTTTCCATGCCAATCTCAGTGCAAATATGCCCTTGGATAATGCCTTTCTAGGGCAAATGAGTAAACACTCAGAATGGAGAGATATAATGGTAATAGAAAGCTCCATCCACCCTGGTATTTATAGGAAGTCACACTCTGCCAGGAACATAAGGTCCAACAAATTTCTCATTTGCCTTTCAGGAGGCAGAGAAGGCAATAATGGAATGAACTATTTTGAGTCTTATTCTAAGCAACAGAGATGAATTATGCAGCAGAGTAAAATCCTTGGATATAGTCAAAAATGCACTCTGGACTGTGAGAATACCGATTTCTTTAAGCTTAGGGAAATGCTGGGGGACCCCGTGATCAGAAATGCTCAAAGAAAAGGGAATTCATGATGCATAGGGGTTTCTTGAAGATGAGGCATTGAAGTTGCAGATACAATCAATTCCAGAGACAGAGAAAATGGGGAGGTGTCTCATGAAACCTGGCTGGAAATCAGATGAACTGTCAAATTATCTGAGGTTTAAAAGAGACATGTATAAAAATTGAAGAAGGAGAAAATAACAGAAGGCAGAACTGTTCAATATGTTGTAAGCCTCAGTTTCCCCCCAAAAAGGAAACCAGTACTCTGTTGAAATAGATAAAACAATACAGGAAAAAGGACTGCAGCTCAGAACAGGGACAATGAAGGAATTCTTATCTCATTTAAATGAACCAGAGTTTCTAGAACAGATGGAGTGCATCCAAAAGTACTAAAGGAACCCATCCATGTAATATCAGAGCCACTGACTAGAGAAGGTTCTCAGAGTTCTCTCCTACATCAGATATTGTTCAATATCTTTATAAATGATTTAGATGATGGAAGGGAAGGCATTTGCAGATGACACCAAATTAAGAGAGTAAGTGAACACCCTTGAGGACAGGATCAGACTTCAAAATGGCCTTGACAGGTTGGAGACCTGGGCCCAAACTAGCAAAATCTTTTTCAACTGGGTAGATGGAAGGTACTTCATTAAAGCAGGAAAAATGAAATGTGTAAATATAAGATGGATTGAAAAGAGTACAATGGTTAAACTTTGTTCAGACTTCACTCCAAATGCAATGTCCAGTTCTGGGTACCAAAGTGCAAGTGAGATACTGACAGGATAGACTGTGTCCATCGAAGCTCAACTAAAGATGAATCTACACAGCAGAATTAACGCAGTTTGGCATAACCTTAGCTGCCATTGCTCACATTGTAGCTGTAATTTTACAAGGTATTCACCTTCTCTACCAAAGTGACTCACCAAAATATAAATTCCAGGATTCCATAGATTGAGTAATCAGGGCTGTTAAAATGGTGTCAAGCTACATTAATTCTACAGCGTAGATACACACTTGGATGACCAAGGGTCTGGAAAAGCATGCCTTATGAGGAAAGACTAAGGGGTTTGGGGTATATTTAGCTTTGATATTTAGCTTTGACCAACAGGTGATATGCTAGCTTTCTTTAAATATCTGAGGGGATTTCTTTTCTGCTGTTTTAGGGATTAGAACCAATGGATTCAAATTACAAGAAAAGAAATCCCATCTAAGCATTAAAAAAAAATATTTACTGTCCCTGGAAGCTACTTTGTTCCACAGTGGTATAGATTGTCTCAGAAGATGGAGGAAGCAACCTACTTTAGAGATTTTAAACAGGGGTTGGAGCTCCTCAGAGTGCTTTATTTGTATATTCCTGCATGGCATGGGTCGGATTAGTTGGTCCTTCCAACTCTATGTTTCTATACTTCTGTGATTTTACAATTCTAAGAAAACACAAAGGGATTGCTTCTACATACCTTTATACTAAAACTATTTTAAGACAAATTGGGTTTGGGCAGACCCAAAAGCAGCAACCCCCTTCACAGTCCTTGAGCTGACAGGGTCTAGCATGTGAAGAATTGTGCCCCTAAATAGCAAATTCTATGGAAACTATCATATGTCTGATATTACATTCCTGGTTAAACAGAATTCCAGAGCATCCTTATCTCAGTTACGTTTCATGGATGACGGATTTCCAAGATTTATCTACTGGAGAATTAAGCAAAAGGAATTGAACTGCACAGACGCATATCTATAACTATGAGAACTATGAGAGTGTTGCATGAGAAAGCCAATCAAAGTCCACCGACCAATGGATGAGTAAAATAAAATGACTCTGAAAGTTTGACAAGTTTCACTTACGGTTGCCACCCTCCTTCCTGATTTATGTGCCACTGTTGTTTCTGATTTATTGTGTTCTTAAGGCAATCCTATCATGGCAAGATTTGTTAAAAGGAGATTTGCCCTTGCTTTCCTCTCAAAGCATGTGACTTGCCCAAAGCCACCTAGTGGGTTCCTGCTGCCTGCTGGGGATTCAAACTCTGGTCTCCAAAATGTAATCTGTTACCAAATCACTACAGTACTTCTATAAATTCCTAAATATTGCTAGACCCATTATATGAAATTTATCCATAAGTTTGTTCACAATTCAACAATTAACTGAATGGATCTACGATAATTGAGACTAGTATTATATATTCAATTGCCAAATCTTGTTTTGGGAGACAATAAGTGATTATTTTCTCAACTTGGAAATATAACTTTCTCAATTTTTCTACCCAATTTGCAATTCTATTAAAGCAAGTATTCACTTTCCATTTCAGAATGAATAGACTGAAATAAATATACTCTTGAACAAAGACTAATGTGCATTGACAGTATTTTTTGTTCATATCATTCCCATCCTATCAGAAGAGAAAAGGGAAATAGTGAATACAGTGATACCTTGATTTAAGAGTTGTATTTGTTTGGTGATTGTGCTCTTAACTCAAATTCTTTTATCTCAAAGTGAATTTCCCATTGAAATGCTATTAATCTGTTTCGCCCCCTCCACACCCTGCCCCATTTTTGTTACATCTTTTAAAATAGAATCATAGAATCATAGAGTTGGAAGAGACCTCATGGGCCATCCAGTCCAACCCCCTGCCAAGAAGCAGGAAAATTGCATTCAAAGCACCCCTGACAGATGGTCATCTAGCCTCTGTTTTAAAACCTCCAAAGAAGGAGCCTCCACCACACTCCGGGGCAGAGAGTTCCACTGGTAAGCCTGAACCGTCAAATTATCAATTGTAAACCACTTATACAAAGTGCCACATACTGTTCACAATTGTATCTTTCCCTACGAACCTGCACGAGCTATAAGATCTACTGGGGAGGCCCATCTCTTGTTCCCACCTCTGTCATAAGTGTGGTTGGTGGAGGACGAAGGAGAGGGCCTTATCGGTTGTGCCTCCCCGGCTCTGGAACTCTCAACTCTCTCCCCAGGGAGATTACATTAATGCCATCCCTATCCACTTTCCATAAAGACCTAAAAAATGATTGTTCCAATGTGCTTTTTATTAATCAGTTCACTAAAAGTATTGGCCCTTATAGCCATAACTTCATTCTTGGCTCTTGTACTTTACTATTGTCCCTACCTTGGAGTTGCATATCACCATGCCAGGGCTCCGACTGTATTCAGGCAGAGGTGAATCAAACACTTAGTTTGTATCAAACAGTTTAATTAAAGCAGCACTTACTTTCTGGCTGTTTTAATAGTCCAAAATATAAAACATAAAGACAGCACTCAGCCACAAAAACTGATAGCAAATGCCACACTGTAGTCAAAAAGTCCAGTCCAGTAGTCAAATTACGAGAGTTCAGTGAGCAAAGTCGAGGGATCAAAAGTCTATACCGTGGTTAAAAGCCAATCCAAAGATTCAAGGTTCCAGGGTTCCAAGAGTTCAGGAGACAGGCCAGGAGACTGAAAATCCAGAAACCTGGGGGAAAACCAGCAGCATCTACCAACAAGATAAAACAAATACTTTACTCCCAAAGATCAGCCCCAATGTTAGCTCCTTAAATCCAGTAACACCCAGCTGCAACCTATCCCTTGCATGCCTCCACCCTTAATTGCTTTTACCTGTAAACTGTTACTTACAAGTTACTCAGCCCTTTTGAACTAAGACTTACATTAACCCTTCCATCATCAACTGCTAAGTCTGCCACCACCAACCACCATCAACTATGGTACATGACACATGACATTGCACTGT
The DNA here is from genome assembly GCF_037176765.1 of Anolis sagrei. Classification (NCBI taxonomy): domain Eukaryota; kingdom Metazoa; phylum Chordata; class Lepidosauria; order Squamata; family Anolidae; genus Anolis; species Anolis sagrei. The sequence goes on along the minus strand of NC_090021.1, from coordinate 138,030,871 downwards.
ATAAATCTGACTTGGCTCTTCCAGCTTTAATTTATTCTCTACCTCTCACATTTTTGCCATCAGCCTTGACCTGACAGTTGTATTGCACAAGCCTTTCCCCTGGCCCTTACCTCGGAAATGCCCGTTATGCTTGGCTACTGGTTGTTGTATGATTAATTATGTTTCAAATTATGTTTTTATGATGTTGTATATGTATTTTATTGTTATATTTTAATTCTGTTTGACTGGGCTTGGCCCCCATGTAAGCTGCCCTGAGTTCCTTCGGGGAGATGGTGGTGGGATACAAAAATAAAGTTGTTATATTAGTATATTGTTACTCTGGTGGTGCTAAACAAAAAAAAAACATCATGGAAACCAGCAGAGTGCAGTAGTTTCATGTGGTGAACTACAACCCTGGAGACAAAAGTTTTAATCCCCACCCAATTATCTATATCCACTGTGGCTAATTTTAAACAGATACATAATGGGGGTTGGAAGGCCCCTTCTACACTGCCATATAATCCAGTTCAAAGCATATAATCTGATTTTATATGGTAGTGTAGAAAAGGCCTAAGAGTTGAGGTCCAAAGTATGTAGATAGCCCTGCTGGGCATGTTGTACCTGACAGATAGAATTGTGGTATGGAAGTAACTTTGGATGGTAATTTTAAAATATTTTATTTCAGTTATATGCATGCAGTGTTAACTGATCTATACTTTAAATCAACATCCCACAACATTGGCTTAGATGCAATTAATACCCCATGACTCCTTGGCTTCAATATTTTTGTGAGTCTTAGTCTGATATGCTCACTAACTTGTTTTAAAATAGATTTCTCTACTTTTAGTAGCTTAATAAGTATTTGTGGTATTCATACTGTGGTTCCACCGAAGAGGGGAGGAATGACAATTATCCCAAACCTCCTTAATTGATTTACTATTCCCTTGGATTTGATGGTTGTCTAAATCATGTAGAAAAGTGAAAACTCCATGGAAAAATGATAGAAATAAAAGATTTTGCAGATTGAGCTTGATTGTACATGCTCATATGACTATGCTTAATTTGTATGCACCTAGATTGTGAATAACTTAATTTATATTTATATGTGACCAAAAAAGGGAACACAAACAGCCTTATCTGTTTTCAGGAGAATATATTTCTGTAAAATTATGGGATTCATGTTTTTAAAGGAGGGAAAGTAAGAGGACCCAATTTCTCAAACATGCTTGTGGCTGTTCAAAGCCACAATAATAGATTGGCTAATATATATACTACAGCTCAAGAACCAGCATGGCATAATGGTTTGAGTGTTGCACTAGGAAGGTCAGGGTCTGAATCCTTTTTCAGCTGTGGAAATCTACTGGATGACTTTAGACAACTCATAGTTTGTCAGTTTTATATGAAGAAATGGGAAAATCCTTATAAATGAATCTTGCCATGAAAACCCAATGATAATTTATTCTTCGGGTCACCAGATTAGAAATAACTTGAAGGTGGGCAATACACACAATCAGAAAAGTAGAACAAGATATGACAGTTCACCAACATGGCTTGCAGGCAAAGTGAAGGAAGGGAGGAAGGGAGGAAGGGAGGAGGAGGAGGAGGAGAATGAAAAGCTTGCAAAATGAAGATAAAAGAACACAAAACTATACAATGGGAATAAAGAAAGCAATTAGGGATATAAAATGGGATTTTCAGGAATTTGTCACATAAGCCCCTTCTATACTGCCACATAAAATCCAAGTTATCTGCTTTGAACTGGATTATATGGCAGTGTAGAAAGGGCCTAAGAGAATAAAGATAAACAATTATTTTTTTCTCTTCGTGCCCCACCTCTGCTCTCCTCTCCTATTCCTCTCTCCCTGTTTTCCCCCCACCCCCTCCCTTCCCGTGCCTCCTTCCTTCCTCCCATCTAATCTCCTTTCTTTTCTCTTTTTTAATAACATGTAAAAGAAAATCAATAAAGTTTTTTTTTAAAAAAAAGATAAACAATGAAGTTATTTGAATACAACCAGGAATACAATTGGACCAAAAATATCCTAATGGGAGATATTCTGGATAAATTATTTTCATTTTTCTTCCCTAATCTTGGTTCTGATGATAATAGGCTAAAATTATGCTTCAGTTGATATTTTTGAGAACAATGAGAATTGAAGTAAAATAGTGGTAACATAAATGGAAATTCTTGACCTTATCAACAATGTACAAACTAAGAAATAATCAGAGATGATTTCCACTTATTAATGTGCATTAAAAGCTTAAATACATTTTTTGTTAGGAGCATAACTATCATGGGATGTAGTAAGGCACTGACTCTGAACTTCCAAGTCCCCACAGCCTGTCCTGATCCCAAGCAAGAGAAATGAAGGTCAGATCACATGCATAAGAGCCCTTTATACATTTGCCCTTTGTCATCAATAGATTAACCCATTTCTTCTAATTCTATTTGTACAGTCTTCATTTACATGTAGGGGGATCATGAGAAAAATTTAAAATAATTTTTATATAAATAATTTTTATTGAGATAAATATTTTCCAAAAGAAAGATTAAAGATTGCAGGAAACAAGGAAGGGAGGAGAAAAAGAATGGGTATGGAAATGGGGGATGGGAAAAGAACTAGTGTGAGGGAAAAGGATAATAGAAAAAGGGGAAGAAATGGGGGTGGGTGGGTGGTGTAATTCTATTCTTCTTCATCATGGTTCATTGTTTTTTAAAAAGACATTTATATCCAACCCTTCTCACCACACAGTGGACTCATGGCAGAGCACAACATATATACGGAAAACATTCAATGCCGGGACATAAAACCATAAATATATACAAACATTAAAATCATTTATATCCACATTAAAAGTTGCTTAAAAACCATCTCAGGACACCATTCTATTATTGCCTCATTGCACTGCCCCAAAGGCTTGGTCCCACAGCCAGGTCTTCACCATCCTTCTGAAGGACAGGAGGGAGGGGGCTGAACTAATACTGCCAGGAAGGAAGCTCCATAACTAGGGGGCAATCATTGAGAAGGCCCTGTCTCTTGTCCCTGCCAAACACGCCTGTGATGGTGGCGGGACTGAGAGCAGGGCCTCCCCAGATCTTAGTTTTCCTAAGTTCATATTGTAAAATATGCTTCTCCTCTTCCAGGCCAGTCCTGGAAGAACATCAGGACACTCACCCTAGAAAGCGCACACTTTCTGGGGTGGGTGTAGACAGGCTCCCAGAAACATCCACATTTTTAAATGTGAATGCTCCTGGGATAAAGGGCTGTCTGGAAGCACCCTGAGTATGTGTATTGTAGTTTCTTGTTCCAAGATTTAAAAGAATTAAATACAAACAGAAAAAAGAAATAGATGGTAGACATGTGGTCCACTGGGAGTCCCCCTATGACATCGTATAACAAGAATCTTGCTCACAAGCTTCTATTCTCAATTCAAGGTCTGACAGTCAAAATCCTAAATAGTTTCAAACCATAATATTGAAGGAACACTTATTAGTATACCCACCTGCTCAAGAATAGAGGCTTGCTAGATCACATCATTAATAGGGGAATTATAAAGGACCTTCTTGCCTGAAGCAATGCAATTATGGAACACTTTTCCTTTGGAGGCTTCAGTGGTCTCAACACTGACTTTGTTGCAGCAAGTAGAAGCATGACTTTTATCAAAACTTTGGGGCCTAATCGTCTTTCAGCATGCACAATGATTTATATTAGAAATATTGTAATAAATAAATAAATAAATATCCAAGACATGTCTATTTAGAATAATCCCCATAAATCTCAACGAGGCTTCCTGCTAGGTAAATGGTAAAGAACCGCATCTTCAAAAATCTTCCAGCTAGTTTTCTAATGTTCTCACATAAAAATAGGAGCAAAGTCCTACTTCTGCTACCAGCTATTTTTTTTCTGTTCAAAGATTTAACTCTTTCTGTTTGGGCCTGCTTAGGGCAAATTGAATCCACTTCAAAGCACAATACAATTTCCAAGGGATTTCAGCATGAACAAGATTCTTCCTATTTACAAACAAATATCTTTGATTGTTATTTCCATGCAGTGGTTCACTGAACCAGCCTTAAGAAAAATTGTCAATGGTTTACTTATTAAAGGAGTGCAAAACTGCCTCAGGCGCCCTTGTAGTCACATTGTGGAAGGTTACCATTAATTATTATAATGATAGGTGTCAATGTCTCCTGGTGATGTGTGATGTTAGGTACCTTTTATTGTGAATAAGATCAGTAACATTTATAACTGTGGCTTCATTAATTAAGAAATGCCATGCCCTTGCTCGAAAATTATAGATCTGCTTCTCTTATTGTGGAAGGAGTCTAATCTTGTATTCATGCTTGTTTCTACTCACTGAGGCCCCTTCTACATTGCCATATAAAATCCAGATTACCTGATTTGAACTAGATTATAGGGCAGTGTAGACTCATCTAATCCAGTTCAAAGCAGATAATAATGTGGATTATCTGCTTTGGTAATTTGGAATATATGGCAGTGTAGAAGGGGCTTGAGAATCTATGGTCTTGACTTTTAATCAATCTATATATATATAAATGTGTGTAATGAGTACCTTAAAAACAAAAAAAAAACCTACGGGGCCAAATGACTCCAAATTTGCCAACAAAACTCCTCACAATCCAAGGAGAGACCGTCACTGAAAAAAACCCTACAAAAGACAACACACCTCCCCTGCCCCACTCCCCTTGTGCTGAGGACACAGCCAACAAGGCCACCTTACTTCCCCTTCCCCTTTGCCTTCGCAGTCCTTGGAAGGTGAGGCAGGAGAAGGAGAAGGGATCTAATGGGCGAGGGAGAGTGGCGGTGGGGTGGCTCATATGCCACGGTGTCAAAAAGTAGAGGAGGGCTTCAAAGCAGCGACGGCGGCAATGGCTGCTGCTTCCTGCATGTCTCTCAGCCCCTAAATAACACTAAGGCAAGGATGAAAGGGCAGGGGCTGAGGAGAAGGAGGAGGGGGAGGAGAGGGGGGAAGGAAAAAAGAGGGAGGTGGGCCATACTCTGTGCACACAAGCTGACTCTCTGTCTCCCACACACACACTCCTACAGCACAAGGGAAGGAGGAAGGTGCCATGATGGGGGTAATAGGGACACATGAAACTGACATTGCTTAGAAAGGAGCCCCAAAGACCGTCCAGCCCAATCTCATTTGGCAGTAAAGGAAGACACCATCAGAGCCCTCTCAACAAATGGCCAATCAGTTGGAAGGGAGCCCTAAAGGCTATCCAGCCTAACTCTCTTCTTCCCTCCCTCCCTCCTTCCCTTCCTCCCTCCTTCCCTTCCTCCCTTTCTCTCTTCCTTCCCTCTTTCCTTTCCCCCTCCTTCCTCCCTTTCCTTTTCTCCCTCACTCCCCCCTCCCTCCCTTTCTTTCCTTCCCTCCTTTCCCATCCTCCCTTTCTTCCCTTCCTTTTTCTCCTCCCCTCACCAGCTTCACCCTCCTTTATTAAATCTGCAGTGTAGATGCACTCAAAGTCACCCCTTCCACACTGCCATGTAAAATCCATATTATCTACTTAGGACTGGCTTATATGGCAGTGTAGACACACGCATGCACGCATGCGTGCACACACACACACGGATGGATGTTGGATCACTGGTTGGTTATATATAATATATAATTACAATACTTTATATATTACTATTATATATATTGCTATATAATACATATATATTATATATTATTGTTATATATATTACTATATAAGATAATGTTACTACTATATATTACTATATTAAATAGACATAGAATAGAGTTAGAAGGGAGTCAGTCTACCATGGTATCTGGGGAGAACAGACAGGAAGGAAGGAGAGAAGAAAGGAGGGAGGGGAAAAGTGAAGGAATGAAGGAGGGAAAGGGGGAAGGAAGGAAAGAGAGAAGGAGGGAGGTAAAGAAGGAAGGCGGGAAGGAAAGAGGGAAGGAAGGAGGGAAGGAAGGAAACAGGGAGGGAAGAAAGGAGACAAAAGAAGTAGAGAAAAGGGGAGGGAAAGAAGGAAAGAGAGAAGGATGAAACCAAAGAGTGAAAGAAAGAATGAAAGAGGTAGAGAAGGAAGAAAATAGAGGAAGGGGAAGGGGAAGAAAAAAAGGGGGGGGGAGGAATAGGTAGGTACCTCTCCTTCATAATAGTCCAGATATCTACCTCTACTTCGAAAAGTCTTACTATAGCCCACAGCATGTGTGGCAGGGCACAGCTTGTCTGTTTATAATGACTACTGTGCTTTTCACTACCACCAGTAATTCTATTCCTTGTTTAAGAGGGATCAAACATGTTGAATTACAGGCAGTCTCTGAATTACAAACATCTGACTTACAAACAACTCATAGTTAAGAACAGGAGTGAAACAAATCTACCCATCAGAAGGGAAATTCACTTCTGAAAGAGTTATCATGGGGATAAGATGCCTCCACTGATGCTTTCTCTCCAATCCTCTTCCACAACAAACCAATTTTTTCAAAACCCTATTCTCGCAGGGACAGAAAGTGAGGTGAAATCTTCTGAACAGGCACACAATAGAAAAACAAACCCCACAGCCAAAGCTAATATACATATATTTTTTATTGGGGTTGCTCTTTAAATATGTCCCTGCTCTGACTTACAAACAAATTCAACATAAGAACAAACCAACAGAACTTATATTGCTCGTAACTTATGGAGTGCTTGCATTCACTTTAACTGAATCACTAAGCTGCTCTGAGTCCCCTTCGGGGTGAGAAGGGCGGCACATAAATGCCATAAATAAATAAATAAATAAATAAATAAATAAATAAATAAGGTAAGCAGATAGAGGAATGGTACATAATGTATTTTTGCAACTTAATGGCATTACCTCCATGTTGACTTTCAACAAATAAATAAGCTCCTCCCCATTGATTGCCATCATTTTGTCTGCCAAGGAAGCCATTCTCATTGTTTTATAAAACCCATATTATCTTTGTATCTCCACTAGAAAACTCAGGGTGATGCTGAAAGGGAAAAGGTATTCAGCCCACACATACAGCATGAAAATTGAAAGTAAATACTTATTTCTTCAAAATAAATCCCAGACCATGGAGACCAGAAACACAGAAAAATCCTCCTAAAGAACCTTCAGAAATAAATAAAAGTAGAGGAATCCCCAATTCCTCAGGCAAACATATATCTAGCTGCACGGGAAAGAATATAATATAGGGAAGAGCCACAGAATTGTTTCCAGAGTACTTAGTTTTCAAGTTATTTTGAAAGCTTTGAAAGTTTGGACAGTTGAGGAAAATAATTGGTAGTCATCATATCTTTTACCAAATGTGAATTAATCAGTTGAAAAGTGATCTCTACTACCCAACCATTTAAGTTTTATTGTATGTTTGTGTTGAATATTATGGGATAAATTAAAATTTTGCCCATATTAGAATAGATTCGCTAAAAGCAATGCGGGTTATTAGTCACCACTGATGTAAGTCAGTCTCATTGAATGAATGGATCTATTGTTAATGTAACACCCCGGGCTTAATCACTATGAAATACAAGTCTGTTGTCCTCTCTCTATAGTGGGCTCACCTACGGACCCACCAACAGAACACCGACCTTGAAGGACCATCATCCACGGACCACGAGGGATGACCTAAGTAATAGTGGGCTCTGGAGCTTCTAGCTAGAAGTAAAAAAAAAAAGGAAAGTAGTGATGAGATGAAAGCATAATGTAACCCATCCATGAAGGTGAACTTGGGCAGCACTCAGCATCTACACTTGTACAGTTTGTAGTGTATAGATAAGAATAATGACTTTAATGTGATTAGGGTAAATGTTCTACAGACTGTGAAGGCAAGTAATGTCAACAGGTGGGGAAAACAACAATGTAATGTTTCATCTATTCACATCTACCTAAAGGTTCTATTGTCTTCTCTTTCTTTTCACTTCATTGGCTTCTATACATGAGATCATATTTAATTTCTTCCAAAGCACCTTTGTGTTTAGTTTGGCAAATGCATTCTGCTGAAGAGAAATTCTTTTATTGCTCTCTTGGTGTCATCTCCCTACAAGCCCATTGAAAGGAAGTGCTGGCTGATTTGCTGCCATGTACTAGAGAGCTATTAGCATTCATGCTGATTGTGAAATATTGAGCTTTCCTTTCCATTTTGTTTAGCAGAATGTAAACAAAATGTAAATTTCTTTAGGAAACTGGTGCAATTCTTCCTTCTGATCCCAATGGCTCGATTGTCAGATTGATACAGTCATTTTATCTCAATGCTAATAAAAAGCGAAATACCTATTTAGTGCAGGAAAACTGATAACTCTCTGCCATTTCTACTGGTCAACACAGAAGAAAAGAAAGCAAATTGAGAAATAGAGGAATATAAATGAAGCAACCAGCAGCTTTCTCTTGGCACCTTATCCATGGATGGAGCTTATTTTAATTCCAAACAGCAGTACAAAAGGTCCTTCATTTATACAGGTCTGTAACTTCATGTTCTCTCCATTTAATTAGGTGGGGAAACCTCCGGGAAATAATTCCATAAATAGATAGTTGGAAGACAGATTCAAGCATACCTAGGCTGTCCGAGAGAAATATCATCATAATTGGTGCTTGCTGGCTTGTACAACTGCTGGGAACGGAGGACTTTCTTATCAAAAGAATTCTATAACAATTACATCTGGGGGCTGAGTATATGTCATGACATAAAACACTGCCTGAATTAATTATTTAGTATGGTCGAGCCCACTTTTGACTTAGAAGCTATAAAAAGTCTGCCTGGGAGATAATTAATTATTGCTGGAAATAACATATAATTACAATGTTGCAGGGAACAGATAAGAATTAATGTGCCAGGTGTAAGAAGATTAGACCAGCCTGACAGAAATAAGCAACTAAAAGAATTTATAGATGGAGGCTTATAGCCATTTCATCCACACTGACTAGGATGTGAGACCACATGATGGCTGCTGGCTGGCTTATTTCAAACGAGATAATGGCTTTAGTCTCATCCTTTACTGACAGGTCCCCATATCACAGACCTGAAGCCTAAATGAGATTAATTGGCAGGCTGCATTGAAACCCTGGCAGGGGAGTCATGGAGCCTGGCTTACGCAAAACTCCCATTTGGAGGACCTTTCCCATGTGCATTGGCTGAAACAAAACAGGAAAGAGAAATATGGATTCATAATGTATGGCTTCACAGTACACTTGACAAATGGTTATTATGAGTACTTACAAATATCAGTATGCAATTTATGAAGGCCAATATTCAGGAACTGTAACAATACTACAAGTTTAAGTAGTTTCATTGCTCCTCTTTCTCCACTGGGAAGCCTGAAAAATGTAGATTCAGGAGACAATCGACTGCTCTTCATCAACTATAATTTTGTTGGAAGATCAAGTGAATCCATAGCCTGACGCAGCAGTTGCTATTGAACAGGCAGTAGTGGCCACCTTTCACCTATTCCTCCTGGACTCCTAAGATGCTCCACTTTCTTAAATAACAAGGTCATATGAGCCACACAGTATGTTCTTGTCCTAAGGATGGAATTTATTATCATCACCACCATATTTATTTACACCTTGCCTTTTCCCTAGAATTCAAGGTGCTATCTCATCACCAGCAGCAATAAGATCCATGTTTTGTCTAGACATGGAGTTGGGAGAGAGCTCCATTTTATCTTTAACTTTAGGCAAAATGTTTGAAGTAGTCAAAAGAATTCCTCTTATACATTTAATCCCCGTCTCATCAAGTTGAAACCCCCACATTTAGCTGGTTTCAGTTCATGAAAAAGTTAAATAATCAACAATAATAAAGGTTTTCCATATTTATCCCAATACAGTTGTCTGATCTCATTATTCATTGATGGGTGGGCAATGTGTCCTTAATATGAAATGGCAAAATCACAGTTTTCTTTTTGGATTTGTTTTTAATAATTACAAGTGGTGGGTGGCTGAATCCATGGATACAGAATTTGAGGATACAAAGGGCTAACTGTACCTTACTCCCTCATGTGGAGTTGTTGTTCTGGCTGAGATCAAAATAACCTAAATTTCCTTTTAGCATGAAAAATTTGTGTGGCACTTATACAGACTTCAAGTGGAGATGCAACCACTGCTATTTTAAATTAGTTGCTTGTGCACCTCTATATACTTTGGGAATGTATGTGTGTGTGTGTCTAAAATGTTTAATTAGGGGCCGAGCTTAGCACAACAGGCTAAACCACTATACAGCAGAAAAATCCTGCTGATCGGAAGATCAGCAGTTTGAGCCCGGGTGGGGTGAGTATCCACCATTAGTCCCAGCCCACCAATCCACCTAGCAGGTCGAAAGCAGAAATGCCAGTAGATAAAATAGGTACCGCTTTTAGTGGGGAGGTAATAAAAAGGCAGGGAGCCCCCAGTGGTGCAGTGGGTTAAAGCACTGAGCTGCTGAGCTTGTTGATCGAAAGGTCGCAGGTTCGATTCTGGGGAGCGGTGTGAGCTTCCGCTGTCAGCCCCAGCTTCTGCCAACCTAGCAGTTCAAAAACATACAATTGTGAGTAGATCAATAGGTACCGCTCCAGCGGGAAGGTAATGGCGCTCCATGCAGTCATGCCGGCCACATGACCTTGGAGGTGTCTACGAACAACGCTGGCTCTTCGGCTTAGAAATGGAGATGAGCACCACACCCCAGAGTCAGACATGACTGGACTTAATGTCAGGGGACTACCTTTACCTAATAAAAAGGCACCATTAAAAGGAAAGCTCCTTGGCATAGAAGATAGAGCAACAGCACACACCCCTTCTCCCATGGCCAGAGTTGAGCACAGCCTCCAAAATGCCAGAAATAAGATGAGAAATCTGCCTTTATCTGTTCGTGTTTTCTGTCCCTGTTAATTGTATAATCGGCATTGAATGTTTGCTGTTTGTATGTTCTGTAAGCCACTCTGAGTCCCCTTCAGGGTGAGAAGGGCAGGGTATAAATACTGCAAATAAATAAAATAAATTAATTAAGGTGTATTTGTTCAATCAGTTAATCCCTTTTGTAAACATGCAGTCAGATTGTAGAGTATTCTTTCTTGTTTCAGAGAAAGCTTCTGGATTCTTTCTAACCATGCAGCAGGAAAAGTCAATATTAGAAGCACACACGTCCTTTCCTTCTTTAGCAGGGGCTGGTTGTTTTCCTCCTCACCCAACAGGGCAGAAGGGCTGACATGTCTCGAGAGAGAGCTGTAGTTTTGTTCATGTAAGTGACAGGGCAGAGAGAGAAGGGGAAAACGAGAATGCCCATGCTTTTTAAAATAAGCTTGTTGTCACATAAGGTGAATTGTCCTTGGGCAAGCAGACAGGTGTTCAGCTGCCCTCTTCAAGTGGCAGCAATGGCACCTTCAAATGGCAGTCCACAAAAGCTTGGCAAGAACAAGAGCAAGTGATATGAAACTTAAAGGTCTTTCTGTCTCACACATCTTTTCCCTCAGTAACCACAGGAATAAAAGAGCAGACATTTTCCTTGTCATTGTCATCTTTTTATATACACTCGCTGGATTTCTTTGGGTCAAATCCAAGTGACTTCTACTTCAAAAAAATCATACAGAAAAGCAGGTATGCATAGAAACAAAGCACATGGCAGCAAAGACTCGACATGTGAAAGGTTACATCTGTTTTAACCTTTAATTCTCTGAACTAGCTGCTGAGCTGAAAACTTAATGTGCATCTCCACACCATAGAATTAATGCAGTTTGACACAACTTTAATTGCCATAGCTCAATGCTATGCAGTTGATGTTTTATACTGTAAATTCTTTAGCCTTCTCTGTCAAATAGTGCTGGTGCCTCACCAAACTACAATTCCTATGACTACATTGCATTGAACCATGCCATTTAAATTATTGTTAGACTGCATTAATAGATGTACTTTTTGGATGCATCTACGTAGTCCACATATACAACTCAAACTGCTGTGAGGCAGGGTGCCCACAAAACACACACTCTTAATGCATTCTGTAGTGTGCATCAAGCCAGAAATCACCTGTTTTTTTTTTAAAAAAAACTCACAAGAAAGTCCAGAATAAGTCAAATAATGTGCTTCAGCCAATCAAAGTATATTCCATGCAAAGCTCAAAATCAGGACTGGAAAATGCAGAGCACTTGTCAAGAAACTACAAGCACTGATGCACTTTTTAAAATGCTGACACAGCTTGCTGGAAGGTAAATAATTATTTTCCCTGGAGGGAACCCACATAATTCCCATAGGAACTCTCACTTTTCACCTCTTTGTTTTCATTTTGTGTGCCCTGCCATGGTATAGTTCAGATTTGTAATCAGTGGATACTGTGACCACTCTCTAGCCTTGAACAGGTTCCTGGGGTGTTTGTATAGGCACTCCACCATGAGACTGATTCATTTCAATCCACCTCCAAACTACATTATAGTGTCACTATAAAAGCATCCCCAGAGTTAAGAGGAAGGAGAACTTTGCTTTTAAAAAGTGCAAGGAAAGTATAAATTTAGTTTTAAAATATATTGCATCCAATCCCTGTGTATTCCTAATGCAAGGAGCACTGGAAGCAGGCATCCATCCCTGTTGAAGTGCAGTAAAAGACCCCAAATGGGGGCTTCCAAAAATACCCCAATGGCATAGCTGGGCAGCAGGGGGCTAATTGGCCACCTGGGAGGGGTAATTGCTCATACCTGTCACTTTTTGTCTCTTTTCACCTTATCTCTCTGGTGCACTGATGTGCTTCCCTTTGGGAATTGCAACCCTCCTGCCCTAAAAAAATTGTTTGAGTCCAGGTTCTGTGGTAAATGTAATCACCTTCCTGGCCTCAAACCAGTTCTAGATCTGTCTTTTGGAAATTACAACCTTCTTCAAGCCTCCACTAGTAATTTGTTTGCATATTATTCTGTTTTGCTTACTGTATTATATACTACATATATGTTTTGATATGCAGCTTTCCCTTTACTCTGTGTTTCACGAGAGAGGTTGTGGGAGGGGCTGCAGACCACATGATCAGATTTGAGACTGCTCAGGACTCAGAATTCATTTTAGAGGAAAGACTCCATTACACTCTCAGAATGTAACAATGTTGCTGTTGATACTAAGAAAGATGCCTGTGTTATTTGCACAGAGAAACTACTTCCAACCTATCTGTAACTGGAATAACAAGTTATATACCTGTACGCTGAATACATGAAGGTTGTGAATAAACCAGGTATGCTACTTTTAATGAATTCTACTTTATTTTGTGTCTTGAGAGCATGATATAGAAACAAAATGTTTTATGGCAGAGTAGATGTATTTTTGGGCAACTGAAGAAAACACTTCTGAAGAACTGCTATATTTTGTGCATTGTATAATCTCTGTTCCTAACAGATCAGAGACAACTAGGTTATCAGTCTAACAACTGGAAGCCAAATTGATTTGCCTAAGTACATGTGGATATATATCACCAAAGAGAAGATTTTACTCAAACAAATTTTTGGCTCTTCTCTGGAATATCATACTTTTACAAAAAGTTATGATTTTCAAATGGTTCTGAATGCCATTTTTCTCCAAGAAGTTATGGAGATTTTAGTTTTCCAAAACTGTCAATCTAATCACACTGCAGTGAAACTGTTTCCTTTTGAACCAGTTCTAAACTGGATTATAGTATCAGTATAGAACAGGGGTCCTCAAACTTTTTAAACAGAGGGCCAGGTCACAGTCCTTCAAACTATTGGAGGGCCGGATTATAATTTGAGAAAAAAATGAATTAATTCCTATGCACATATCTTATTTGTAGTGCAAAACACACTTAAAAACAATACAATAATAAGAATGAACAACAATTTTAACAAATACAAACTTATTAGTATTTCAATGGGAAGTGTGGGTCTGCTTTTGGCTGATGAGATAGGGTTGTTGTTGTTGTTGTTGTTGTTGTTGTTGTGTGCTTTCAAATCATTTCAGGCTTAGGTTGACCCTGAGCAACGGCCAGGTAAATGACCTTGGAGGGCCATATCTGGTCCCCGGGCCTTAGTTTGAGGACCCCTGGTATAGAAGCTCCCATCTCCATCCAGAATTGCATACAGGTTTGGATGTGGAGACTAAATGTGGATTATCTATTTATAATCTGAGGGTCCTTCTAGACAGGACCATAACATTGGATCTGTTTCATCCAAATGATGCCTCACATAAAACTGAATTAATTTGGGGAAAACTGGGATCTGGATCTTTCCAGATGAGAGCTTAGTGGGGATTGACCTCCAGGACTGCTTTTCAATCCAGGGGGTCAATCCCTACAGCAATCCCAATTCTACGGGCACTAAGAGCCTAAAAAAGCAAGACGGCACTCCCACCCTCACCTCCCAGCACCCCCATTCCCCCCCCCAAAAGAACTTAAATGACCAAAACTTCCACCCCTCCCCCCAGCAATCTGGCACATCATTTTTGAGAGCCAGGAGAGATATGTTGGGGGGGGGGATGGTTGCACTGCTGGCATGCCCCTGAGGTAAGTTTTTTTTAGGGAAATTTGGCTCCATGCCCACCTGGAGAGAAGCATGTAGTCACCTCACCAGGGAAACCCCAGGCTTTGGGCTGGGCATGTGGCCTTAATCCCAGGAGGAACAAGTTTTATATAACCCACTTCCTCCCGGGATTAAGGTCTGTCTGGGGGTGCTTCCAAACAGAACAAAAAATGGGGTTTTAATTAAGGGTTAAAAATCCCAGAACCTGACTGCAGGTCCCTACATAGACCTGTCAGTCCCCGGATTGGGTCCCCCACTGTCTTCACAGGCTTCTTCTGTATTGGAACAAAATGGAGGGTGGATGGGGAGCATCTGGCAGAAGGTTTTTTAAAAAATCACTCTGTTATATTCTGGGCCGAATATGTGTACATAAAATTATCTTAATATAAACACAAGCAGATTCACATATGCACATATGAGGTTCAGCATATAATTGGGGGAGGGGGTTCTTTTCTTAAAAAAAACTTCTGCTGCATTTCTCCTTTACCCCATTTTTTAAAATTAATATTATAAAGTTTAAAACAAATAGCCACTCATCCTTCCATTAAATTACTTATGTGTCCATTTCAATCAGATGATCAGTTGTTTCAGGCTTTTAAAAAGTAGACATGTGCTGGAGCAGATTCTACAGTGGGGAGGGAAGGAAATCATGTGTTTTTCATGAGTGCACGGATATACAGTGATGCGAATATGCACATATTCCAGCCAGAATTGGGATAAAGGGGGACCTTTTTATCCCGTGTTTTTGTCCATTGCAGCGAATCAGTGCAGATTTACCGCTAGCATCATTTGGCCACTCTCCTTTTTAACTTGGTTACTTCTATATTTTAGTTACTGTGCAGATGGGACCTTAAAGGGCCCTGGATTATATGACAGCTTAAATCCAAACTTTGTGTCCTCCCTGTGGACTGAAATAAAAACTAGCTGTGAAAAAACCCCTTCAGATTTCTTAGTATTGGGAAGCAATGACAAACAAAAAACAGTATTTCTATACAGAAATGTTCCTTTTATATTTTTATAGCAAATGCAGTTTCCTCTGAAAGTCTGGGTTTTTTCACACTAAATCATCCCCACATGGGAATTTTGCACATGAAAAGTCCTGAACTATGAATAGTATTTGCAGATTTCAAGCCTGCCAAAAGTAAGTAAGAGGCTGATAAATTCTAAGATTTTTTTTATATAAATGCAATAGGAGCAATATAGATTTCCCATTTTTAGATAGAAAATGGCTAAAATAACACACTGATTCCTTCAAGAATGAAAAGAAATGAAATATGTTTGTGTGCGTGAAACCTTTGCCTCCTTCTTTAGAAGCAACTGGCCCTCAAATAAAATGTATACACATGCACACAATTTAGCCAGGTCATTTTTAGAAGTGTGGTCAATTGACCTTCCTGTTTCTATCTTATTTGTACATCTCTATCTTGTGTAGAATATCAGTTGAGTAACAATGAAGTTAATGATTGAAGAAAGGAATCTTCCCTGGGAAGTTTCAGCTTTGCAAAACAAATTACTTTCAGAAGTGTGAAGGGAGGTTTGCTCATATTGTTTAATAGCTGAATGCGGAGTTTGAGAGTAAGTCTAGGCTTGTATGCAGAGCTGGAATTTGATTTATTGCTTCATGGAGATTGCTTGATATAATACATATTACAGCTTCAATTGATCCAGTGTTTTGATTTTAACTGCACTCTGCCATGTGAGCAAATGATGAATTGATTCATGTGAGCATTTATGCATTCCAGACGGTTATGGATAATATCTTGATATAGACCCAAGATTAAATAATTCTTTAAAAGAATACCTTTGCTAGTAGTTTAAGTTCTATGGCTGAATGTCTGAAAACTTGGGAAATGAAAAATAAAGCACACTTATCAGTAGTAACATTAGATAGTGCATATCATATATTAACAACAATAAATCTTGCTTATTTAATTCAGAATCTATTACTTGAAAATCACAGAGGCTTATACAGGATTCCCAGCTTAGTTTCTGTCAAGTCTGTTATCCATTTACCTGTAAAGTTTAATGGGTCTTCAAACATTAATGAATTAGTTCTCCTCCTTTAGTAAGAATTATGTTCTTGGATGTTTATTGGATTAGGTTCCTCTAGATTATAAATTATGGGTGCCACAGTTGACTCATACAATGATGTCTGATGGGGATCTTATTGCTGTCTTGGTCCAGATGAATACCCTGAATCTTGCTGTTATCAGGTTTATTTATCATCAAGGAGAAGCAATAATTGGCCACTGATTGCAAACTCTTAGACAAACTCATTGCAGAAGAGCAAAAACTACAAGTTAAATATGCATCACAAGGGACACTAGTATTCACGTGCCTCTCAGTACAACAGTAAAATACAAGTTCCATTGCAAATTCCCACTCATAGCGAGTACAAGTAGTTGGCATCTGTGTGGCAACTTGCAGGTATAATGCATGTCAGTCAGTGTAGAATTAATGCAGTGTGGCAATACTTTAAAGGTTATGACTCAATGCTATGCGCAGGGAACTAGACAGGGGGAGTATGTCCCTGTTAGTTCTGCTGGACCTCTCAGCGGCCTTCAATACCATCGATCACGGTATCCTTCTGGGACGCCTCATGGACATGGGGCTCGGGGGCACTGCTTTGCGGTGGCTCCGATCCTTCCTTGAGGGTCGGTCTCAGAAGGTGTTATTGGGTGACACCTGTTCGGCCCCACAACCGTTGTTGTGTGGAGTCCCACAGGGTTCAATTCTGTCCCCGATGTTATTCAACATCTACATGAAGCCGTTGGGAGAGATCATTCGGAGTTTCGGAATGAGATGTTATCTCTACGCAGATGATGTCCAAATCTGTCACTCCTTCTCACCTGTCACCAAGGAGGCTGTCCAGCCCTTGAACCGGTGCTTGGCTGCTGTGTCGGACTGGATGAGAGCTAACAAATTGAAATTGAATCCAGACAAGACAGAGGTCCTACTGGTCAATCGTAAGGCCGAACAGGGTATAGGGTTACAGCCTGTGTTAGACGGGGTTACACTCCCCCTGAAGACACAGGTTCATAGCTTGGGAGTGATCCTGGACTCATCGCTGAGCCTGGAACCCCAGGTCTCAGCGGTGGCCGGGAGAGCTTTCGCACAATTAAAACTTGTGCGCCAGCTGCGCCCGTACCTTGGGAAGTCGGATCTGGCCACGGTGGTCCACGCTCTTGTCACATCCCGGTTGGATTACTGCAACGCACTCTACGTGGGGTTGCCTTTGAAGACTGCTCGGAAACTCCAACTAGTCCAACGGGAGGCAGCCAGATTGCTCAACGGATAACTGGCCCCACCCACTGTGCTGGACACTAAGTGCAGTCTCTGTGGATGTGACATCACATTGGACTTGGTCTTCTGCCAGGGATGGGAGCAGGGTGGCGGTGTGGAGGAGCTGTCTATCTCTCCGTTGCCATGGACCGACCACTTCTTGATCAGATTTAGGCTCACTGTGCCCCCTAACCTCTGCAGAGGTGGAGGACCCATTAAGAAGGTCCGCCCCAGGAGGCTTATGGATCCGAATGGATTCCTGACGGCTCTTGGGGATTTTCCCGCCACCTCGGTAGGTGACCATGTCGAGGCCTTGGTCGCTCTCTGGAATGGGGAGATGACCAGGGCAATTGACAGGATCGCTCCGGAACGTCCCCTCTCGAGTAACCGAGCTAAACCAGCCCCTTGGTTCACTGAGGAGCTGGCAGCGATGAAGCGAAGGAAGAGGGTACTAGAGAGCGTGTGGCGCTCGGACCCAAGCGAGCCAAATCGAACACGGTTTGTGTCCTTTCTAAGGGCATATGCCGCGGCAATAAAAGCCGCAAAGAAAATTTTCTTTGCGGCTACTATTGCGTCTGCAAAGAACCGTCCGGCGGAGCTGTTTCGGATTGTCAGAGGTCTTTTAACTCCCCCTACCTCAGGTGGGAGCCCTGACAATTCGGTCACGCGCTGTGAAGCATTTGCTCGGTTTTTTGCAGACAAAGTCGCTTTGATCCGCTCTGAGCTGGACGCCACATTAAGTGCAGTCTCTGTGGATGTGACACAAGCACCTGCTTGTCCTATTTTGTTGGATTCTTTTCAGTTTGTGAAGCCCGAGGATGTGGACAAGATACTTGGAGGAATGAGGCCCACCACGTCCATCCTAGACCCCTGCCCATCCTGGCTTCTGAAGGAGGCCAGAGGGGGATTGGCCGAGTGGGTAACGGTGGTGGTGAATGCCTCCCTTCGGGAAGGCAAGATTCCAGCGAGCCTAAAACAGGCTATTATAAAGCCGCTGTTGAAGAAGCCATCACTGGACCCCACCAAATTCGAAAACTTTCGGCCTGTTTCCAATCTTCCCTACTTGGGCAAAGTCATGGAAAGCGTGGTGGCCTCACAACTCCAGGTATTCTTGAGAGACACGGATTATCTGGATCCGGCACAGTCTGGTTTCAGACTGGGACATGGTACCGAGACGGTCTTGGTCGCCTTAGTCGATGATCTGCGCCGGGAGCTAGACAGGGGGAGTGTGTCCCTGTTGGTGCTCCTGGACCTCTCAGCGGCCTTCGATACCGTCGACCACGGTATTCTTCTGGGGCGCCTTGCAGAGATGGGTCTCGGGGGCACTGCTTTGCAGTGGCTCCGGTCATTTCTGGAGGGCCGTACCCAGAAGGTGTTATTGGGGGACTCCTGTTCAACACCACAGCCTTTGACCTGTGGGGTTCCTCAGGGCTCCATCCTGTCCCCCATGCTGTTTAACATCTACATGAAGCCGCTGGGTGAGATCATCCGGAGTTTCGGGGTGCGGTGTCATCTGTACGCAGATGATGTCCAACTCTGTCACTCCTTCCCACCTGCTACTAAGGAGGCCGTCGAAGTCCTGAACCGGTGCCTGGCCGCTGTAATGGTCTGGATGAGGGCGAACAAACTGAAATTAAATCCAGACAAGACAGAGGTACTCCTGGTCAGTCGCAAGGCCGAACAGGGTATAGGGTTACAGCCTGTGCTGGACGGGGTCGCACTCCCCTTGAAGGCTCAGGTTCGCAGCTTGGGTGTGACCCTGGACTCGTCGCTGAGCCTGGATCCCCAGGTTTCAGCGGTGACCAGGGGAGCATTTGCACAGCTCAGGCTCGTGCGCCAGCTGCGCCCGTATCTTGGGAAGTCTGACTTGGCCACGGTGGTACACGCTTTGGTCACATCCCGCCTCGACTACTGCAACGCTCTCTACGTGGGGCTGCCCTTGAAAACGGCCCGGAAGCTCCAGCTAGTCCAGCGCGCGGCAGCCATGTTGTTAACAGGAGCAGGGCGTAGGGAGCACACAACGCCCCTGCTGTCCCAGCTCCACTGGCTGCCGATTTGCTACCGGGCCCAATTCAAGGTGCTGGTACTATCCTACAAAGCCCTAAACGGTTCCGGCCCAAAATACCTTGCAGACCGCATCTTGGCCTACGAGCCCACGAGGACCTTGAGATCATCCAGGGAGGCCCTTCTCTCGATCCCGTCTGCCTCACAGGCACGCCTGGCGGGACGAGAGAGCGGGCCTTCTCGGTGGTGGCCCCCCGGCTGTGGAACGCCCTCCCTGCTGAAGTTAGACAGGCGTCCTCCCTTATGGCCTTTCGTAAGAGCCTGAAAACATGGCTCTTCGAGTTGGCCTTTAACTGAGTGCTATATCTTGGCAATGATGACCGGAATGGACCACGACTATGAGACTGACTATGACCCATGATATGACGAAGCGGATTTTTAGTATAAGTATATGTCAAGTAGTAGTAGCATGTTATGTATTGTTCTGATTACTGTAAATTGTCTTTTCTATGTTGTTGTTCACCGCCACGAGTCGCCCCCTGGGCTGAGAGTGGCGGTAAATAAGTGCAAGTAATAAATAAATAAATAAATAAATAATAAATAAGGTGCTGGTTTTAACCTACAAAACCCTATACGGTTCCGGCCCAGTGTATCTGTCCGAACGGATCTCCCTCTACATCCCACCTCGGAGTCTAAGATCTTCTGGGGAGGCCCTGCTCTCGACCCCGCCTTTATCACAAGTGAGACTGGCGGGGACGAGGAGCAGGGCCTTCTCAGTGGTGGCCCCCCACCTGTGGAACTCACTCCCTGGGGAGATCAGATCAGCGACTTCCCTTCTCTCATTCAGGAAAAAGCTGAAAACTTGGATGTGGGACCAGGCCTTTGGAAACTCTGGCAGCTAAAAAGAAAGACCATAATGATGGGCAAATAATGAAGTAACCTATTGGACCTATGGAACGCGGAACACTGACCATGAGACTGTTTATTGATGTGCTATTGTGTTATATATTGATGTTTTAATCTGTTAATTGTTTAACTATTGTAATTGTTTTTATATTTGTATGTATTTGGATAAGGGCATCGAATTGTGCCTTCTTTTTGTAAGCCGCCCTGAGTCCCCCCTCGGGGGTGAGAAGGGCGGGGTATAAGCAGCAGAAATAAATAAATAAATAAATAAATCCTGGGAATTATAGTTTGGTGAAGTACCAGCACTTTTTGATGGAAAACTCCAGTTCTCATTATTCCAAAGCAGTTGGAATAGTGTCAAACTGTATTATTTCTCTAGTGTAGATGCACTACAGGATGAAGATGCAAAACCAGGAGAAGCAACTTTCACAAACCCAAGGATGTCACGTGTCATAGAGAACTGCCCTTGTACTCCTACAGCATTTTGTTTCTTACTTTAGAAAGAACCACACACTCTGTAAGATGTGTGAAGGCAGTTTTGCCCACATTCCAGGACATCTTTGAGGTTTCAGGGAAAAAAACAACCCCTAAAACATTCCTCTGATGTTAAAACAAGTCAAGAAATTGGATTTGTCCTCTAGACCAGACCTACAATTCATGCCATTATATTCATTTCTTCTGTATTACTGTCTATGATTATGTCTATGCTTTGTGAATAAAACAGGATTAATGGCACATACTTTCCTTTCTCTATATTTTGGTGTTTCCATTCTGCCTTGTGTCTGTTCCGTGATACTGGGTGTGTGTATGTTGCAGAATGAATGTTGCTTCACACCACTGTAATTACGACTGAGTACTGCGTAATTATGGGAGACGTAGTTTTACAAGGCCTTTAGGCTTTTCTACCAAAGGTTGGCGATGTCTCACCAAACTCTTATTTCCATGTTTCCACAGCATTGAGCTATGGCCATTAAAGTGGGTTCAAATTGCATTAATTCTACAGTGCATGCGTTTACCATAATACACAGATCCAGATCCTCAGAAGCATTTTGATTTGAGCATAAAATACAAATCTCTAACCTTTGAAGTCATTGTGCCAATATGAGATAGTAAACTCTGTATCAGCTGAAGTCATAACACACACATGTTCCATTTCTTCAAATCTAAGGTGCCATCAATGTAAAGAACACCCTAATTTTTGAAGCTATATATATATTTAGAATTTTACTTGCATACACGATACCTTGCTTTTATTTAAATCTGGAAGTCATCTTATCTACATGAGTTTTCTATTAGCTCTATGGAGCTTTGGCTACTGTAAGATGCAATGCCACCAGCAATTTAAATGGGAGATATAAAAAAGTGGAAGATTCTAAAAGGGTTTGTTCTTGGGCCCTTCTACACTGCCATATAATCCAAAATATCAAGTCAGATAATCCACATTATCTGCTTTGAACTGGATTATCTGAGTCTATACTGGCATATAACCCAGTTCAAAACAGATAATATGGATTTTATACAACTGTGTAGAAGGGGCCCAATTTCCGATTTGATTTCTGTTGAAATGGCAGAACAATTGGGATTGGGACCCCTCCTACTCTTCCTTCTCTCTTGGAGATAAGCTAATTTATTTATTTATTTGGTTTGGAGGTTTGTTCGTTTTTTATTAAAATGCAAACCCTCAAACTTAAGGTGCCAGCAATTTTAAAGTGTACCCTGTTCTGGAACCCCTAAAAAGATAAAAAAGTGTGCTTTAGAATCAATGAAATATGGAGTATTTGCGTGTGTGTATACACACACATAATTTTAAACAGCAGGTTTTAATATTCTATAGAGCTCACCTTGCCACAGCTACTAATGTACTTCTAACTATCTCCCACAGCTCCAAACTGATAGACAGCTCTTCTTCCCTTCCTTCTTCTCTCATTGCACTGCTTAAAAGAGACAGGCATACTTAAAATTTAGGCTTGCATTCTGAAAACGATTTTTATTTTTTATTTGAAGTCTGTTTAAAGGTGTCTTTACATTGTAGAATCAATGCAATTTGACAACACTTTAACTGCTATGACTCAATTTTGAGAAATCCTGGGAGATGTAATTTTACAAGGTCTTAGCCTCTGGTATCTCACCAAACCGCAATTCCCATGGTTTTATATCCTTGAGCCACGGAGCTTAAGTAGTATTAAAGTTCATTAATTCTTCAGTGTAGAGGCACTCTTAGGGAGAGTGAAAGGAAATTAAGATAAGAGGTGTCTTGCTTTAAAAGGTTTCCAAAAGTGTTATCTAGTTTGGCTGTGGCATGGGAAGATTCAACAAACTAGAGATACTTCTCAAATATAGTTTGTGCTATCATAGAACTACAATATTTTACAAAACTACAAAATCATCCAATCTCCTCTTTTTATCTCACTCACAGGAAGTGCTGATCACATGGTGAATCCTTTATTAGAATGCCTAATTCATGAGGCCCAGACCTGTAAAATTAACCACCTCATTACACTGAGAGGGGAAAGCATGGGTGGTCGTCCCTTTAAGAGTACAGAATTGCCCCTCTTACATCATCAGCAGTCTCGTTTTGTGTTCTGTCTCCCCATCACACTCATGAGTGGAAACCTAAGAGCGATCGATATCTTCATCTTACATTCATCACAAGGTCAGTATTACTTTTATGTTTTTAATCAGGAGAAACAACATTATTCAAAAACCAAGAGATCGCTCACACTGCTCAAAGCCCCTTATATTACACCAGCTTAAAATCATTTCTTTCCATGTGATTATATTGTTTTGCATCAAAGCCTATAAGATACAGGAGACAGTCATACAAGTTAAAACCATTGCTGAGGGTTGGGCAATGAAACTGATGATTCCAATTGCACCTGTTTTTCAGTTGTAAACATGAGAGTAATGTGTGATAAAAAGTAGGAGCTCTGAACACAATTTCTGGTCCTTATTTCAAGATATTTCTGACTTTTTTCAATGCTAGAACATGTGATAACCTCTGTGTTTCTTGAAAGGAGGCTGAAGTGTCCTATCGGGAAAATTTCTCAATGTGATGAGATAGATTGCTGGAATTCCCTCCTTTCAGGTCACTTAAGCACAAAGTAGCTGCATGCCATAACATCCTGTGGAAACTTATTGGTCGTGCCTGGGGTGCAGACCCAAAATTAATAAGAACATCAGACCCATCCTTCTCTTATTCAACTGTTCAGTATGCCTGCCCTGTTTGACACAAGTCTGTCAATGCAAAGCAGGTGAACATAGCACTGAATGAGACATGCAGAATAATCACAGGATCTCTCAGAGCTAAACCTATTGATAGACTCTATAGCCTAGCTAGCATTCCTCCCCCCCCCCCCCATGTGCAACAGGAAGTTGCTGCTAACTGTGAGAGAAATAAAGTTGAACACTGTGCATTGCATGGCTATTAGCCTCCTCCCAGTAGACTCAAATAAAGGAAAAGTTTCACGAGAACCACCACTCCTCTTAATGTTCCCCCAGCAACAGCAAGAGTATCCCTCTGGGCAGCTAAACCATGAGGGTCTGCCTTCAGGGGTAAACCAAGAATGGGTAACTTGGAAGTCCCTGAACAGACTCAGAAGTGGTATTGGGAGATCAAAAGACAACCTGGCTAAATGGTACTACCTAGAAGAATCCTCCACCTTGTGCGACTGTGGAGCAGAGTAAACAACTCAGCATCTGTATGCTTGCCTACAATACCCTGCCTCATGCACAAAGGAAGAACTGTTTAAAGCTACAGACAGTGTGGTCTCTGTTGCCTGTTATGGCCTAAAATTATTTAGCCACTTGTGTTCACTCTATTTTATCAGTTTTGTATTTATTTGTTTATTTATGCAGTTCTTTTGACACAAGATACACAGGACACTTCTGCCTCTTTTCAATTACAGAGGGCTATACATGACTGCCAGAAGTAGTTTAACTCATTAGCTCATTGCCTCTCTATGTTTGAAAAGAGTCTGAAGTGTCCTGTGATTTGGAACTTTCTCAATATGATAAGGTGATATTTCAGTTTGGCACCAATTTGTCATCACTTTAACTGCCATTGCTCAGTGCTATGAAATCATGTAAGTTGAGGCTTTGCAAGGTCTTTACCAAAGAATGCTGGTGACTTGCCAAACGTCCAGGATTCCATAGCATTGAGCCATGGTTAAAGTGGTGTCAAACTGCATTAATTCTACAGAGTAAATGCATCCTAAGTCGCTCTTAAGAGAGGCTTGCAAGAAAGGAATCAAAGTAGAATTTCATCTTGACAATCTAGTGGGTGCAGTGCAAAAGAATTATTATCTAATGCTCCAGCTTCTCTAGCATATGCTGGAATTTGCCTTAAGTCATAACGCAGTCTTGAAAATGGTGTGTGATTTAATAATCCCACTCAGAATTATTGCAATTAGTGCTTGGAATTCACAGCTCATTGAGGAAGTGAATAGAGGAAAGAACTGAATGGCTTTTCATTTTGCCATTGTTATTGTTTTACTCTTGCCTGTTTTCTGATAGTTTCCCCCATAATTGGGGGAAAATAGAAATGTAATTGCATTTTTAAATGAAAGCCAAACATTGGTAGGTTATTGCAGAATGCAGGCACAATTATGGGGTTTTGTACGAAAGGGCAGGGTTTCCATTTTCCTCACATCAGGCACTTCCTCTTGTTAGTAAAGTTAAGGTCACCTTTTTTTGGAGAATTACTCAGTGAGGTTTAGCAAATCATTTGCAGCAGATATCATTAAAACTGTCCGGAGTTCCAACTGAAAACATAAGCTCTACTAAGTTCAAGTGAGGGGTAGAAATAATGATCAGCACAATTTAAAATCTATAAGGAATGAAAAAGAGATGAAGCTATATTACGGTTAGGGATTTGTCCTACGCTGGTTTCCTGACTACGTTTGGCAGTAATATTGATAAATAAATATATATGGAGGGAAAAACATTCACAATAAAACAACTTGGTATACTTTTGAAGATTTTATAACAGCAAAAAATCCAGCCATCATATTCTAATGACTATTTATCAAACTGCTATTAAAGGAAGAACAGCATGGACGTGTTGAAAAGTTGGCAACACTCTTGTTAAAGTTTTTTTTTTTTAAAAAAATGCAGTAACAGTAGTGACCCTATTAACAGTAACCTGATAACACATTCCTATGAAGGAGTCATTTTCAATTGTCACCTGAATATTGCTCTCTAAACAACAGTGATTTTTTCCCCCTGGAAATGGAAATAGGAAAGAAGAGTCTGCTAGAATGATTTAGTAGGGAATCCAAAGTTCATCACCAAACTACAAATCACAGAATTCTATAGCAGTTAAAGCACTGTGAAACTGATGTAACTCTATAATGAAGACACATTTTAGATTGCAGGACTGACAAATAACAGGGGAAACCTTAGTCCTTAAATCAATGAGATCTGTTATGGAAACACCTCTTCAGATGTGATGCCAAATTCATGTAGAGCAGTTCATTTTTCTATCATCCCAAAACAATGAGGTGCCTCTTTAGACACAGAAACTGCTGGCAATTTCAATATTGATGGCCTCTCTACTCTTTCCTTACAAGGATTTTATTTTATGGCTATCTATTATTTTCTTTATGTTTATTTGTACTATTTTTGTGTTGCCTTTTTACAGAAGTCACCATGTGGCTCTACGATGATATGGAACAATTCATAATGAAAAAAAATTAAACTGTGAATCAGAAATTAAATCATGTTGAAACATAATAAGAGCATTAATGCCACTAAAAGCCATTTAAAAGGCCAGACTGCAAAGATGCATCATGATACTTTTTTGACAAATAGAGTGAGGGACAATTGTAGATCCAAAGGAGGGACAGTTCACAGTGCTAGAAGGATGTGAGAGAAAGTCCAACAAAGCCATGTGAGCAATGGATGAGTAAAATCATATAAATCTAAATTCTGACAATTTCATTTAGAGTTGCCACATTCTTTCCTGGTTTACAAGCAAAATGATTAGCTACTTGGGAAAACCAAGAGATGTGATTGTTGTTTGTGCCTTCAAGTTGTTTCTGACTCATAACAACCCTAAGAGCCGCCACAAACTAGCCTCCTGCGGGAGCAAACTGTGCCAGCACGTCCATGACGTCATGAGACTGCGCCTCTCTCTCCGCCCCTTTCTCCGCCTCTTTCTCCGTGCCAGTGTGGTTTTTCCTTTGCTAGGGCAACATTGCCAGCATACTCTCGTTGTTGACAGAATTCAGTCCTAGTCCTAGTATTGTATCCAGGTGTAAAATGATGGGAAAAGCAGGGAAACACAAGGTTTTCCCTCCAAAACATGAGTCTCTTAAATTACCTAAATTATAGCTCTATGATTCCACTTTAACTGGCATGACAACACCAGTTTGCTGAGATAGTAGAGCTCTAGCCTCATCTACACTGCCATATAAAATCCATATTATCTGCTTTAAACTGGATTATATGGCAATGTAGACTCAGATAATCCAGTTTAAAGCAGATGATGTTTATTATGTGCTTTGATAGTCAGGATTATATGGCAGTGTAGCAGGGGCCTTCTCTACACTTCAAATCCCAGGTTTTCATTCGATGCTGTCATGGAAGTTCAAGTGGAATCATCATGCTATAGCTGAAAGGACTCCATGAGTAATTATATCATTTGCCGAAATCCCATTGAAGGTGGAATAATTTCTCTATGTTGGCAAGAAGATTTGGTGGAAACGGGGCTTTTATGTTTTACAATTGTTTACAGGAGATTGAAATAGAGAAAGTCAAAGCAGGAAAGAGTGAGGTAGCTAACATACTCACACAATATTGGTCCAAAATGTTCCTGAATAAAAGAATAGTTCAGCCAAGAGGGAGCAATAATGATAACAAAAACACCTGGCTTGAATAAGACAGATTTTTTTTCTGTCTTATTGTGGTGTCAAGATGGGATAATAGTTCAGTAGGACTGACAAAATGTGCAGTGTTGTATAAAGGCTGCTTCACACATCCCAGTGTAACAACTCTCTAATTTGCACCAGGTTTATATTTGGTGAGCAGCTAAACCCAATGACTATAGCTCAATGAAGGGTTTAGGATGCAGAGCCTAAAGATGAATGTGTTTGATTACCTTGTTACATGGCTGCCGGAGGTGTTCTACTTCGTTGAGAGGTGTGGGGAACCCGGCATCCCACACATCACCTGGCTCCAGCTTATTTATTTATTATTTATAAATAAAGGGAGATCAGATGGCAGGGAGGGGGGAGTATGGAGCACTCAGCTTCCTCCTATGGATTCCAATGGCAACATGGGAGCCCTCCTGTCGTCTGATGGGAGCCGGTGGGCTTTGTGGGTGACCTGGGCTAAATCGGCACATGCTGCATATTTTATCCCCATGTGAAGAGGTTGAGAGTCACCTAAGGGACCAGAATGTATAAGACTGACTATACAATATTTACCATTGGTAATTAATGGTTTTATCACTGGATGGAGGATACCAGCACCTCTCTCTCAATGGAATGCCTCCTAAGGGACATAGCCTGTAATACTGTATACAATTTGTGACAATTGTGTCTGTATAACTCTCATTCTGTTCAATGGTATTATAATATGTGCCTAACAGAGGACTGGACAGAAGCCACTATGTTTAAGCTGGTATAAGGAGATATGCCTCTCAGATGAGCTGTCTCAGCCAATTTTGGCAGGCTATATATAAAGGCACTCATGTGAAAGATTTAAACTGCTTTAAAAAACATTAGCTCATTTGCCTTAACGCATAAATGAGGGAAGTGGATATAACTGCATTTGTTACACAGAGATACATTGAGATAGAT
The DNA here is from genome assembly GCF_037176765.1 of Anolis sagrei. Taxonomy (NCBI): domain Eukaryota; kingdom Metazoa; phylum Chordata; class Lepidosauria; order Squamata; family Anolidae; genus Anolis; species Anolis sagrei. The sequence continues at coordinate 138,002,452 of NC_090021.1, read as the reverse complement.
AGGAAGGCTATTTCTCATGTCATGTTTCAAAGATGTAGAGGAACTCCTGTGAAGGCCTTGAAAGCAAATGGAAATGTGCTTTCGGGGTAAGTATGCTTATTTTGGTTATAGTGAGGTGGTCTTGCACCAGTTTCAGAAATCCTGGTTTTTCAAAGTCAATGCTATTAGATTTTCATAAAAAGAGTACAGTGAAAATACATGAAATATTTCCAGAAAATTTCCTAAAAATTATGTGACCCTTACTGACCAGTCCCCATTACTGGCCACAGGACTTATATTCAAAACGCTTCAGCCTCCTTCAACTAGTTTTTATTTGTACCACAATTCAGGGACCCTGAGATTATTTTTTAGGTGGAAGCAGCTCTACCTTGGTATATGCCTTGTTATTAATTTTGCCTATTTGCAAACTCTTGCAGGCAAAGAATAAATTGCTTTTCCTACCTTCATAAATGAAATGTCCTTAAATATAAACACTCTTATAGGAACAGCATCTACTTAGAAGTCATTGCAAGCTTACTCCCAAGTAGGTATGCATATGATAGATTTCGTGCATTTTATATTATTCTGAGGAGAGTTCTCTAAGTGTTGTTGTCTTCATATTTCATAGCTCTATTGAAGCACATCCCATGTCAGCTTGGTCTCCCTTGGGTTTTTGATATCCATTAGTACAATGGAAGTAAATCTAGCAATTCAAAAAATATTCTCCATGCCTAGAATTACATGACAAAATAGGCTTCCCAGAAAAACCATCAAGCACCGGAACACCACAAGGGTACATATTTGTAGTCATAATATGAAGGGGTAATATTTCACATGTTTAGTTCTATTCAACATGCTTCAAGGATATAAAGAGATAGAAAATAGCAAAGAATCATGAACTGGTTCCACAAAAAAAAAAAAAAATCAGTTTACTTAGGAAATATTGTCTTTTTGGGTATGACAGGGAGTTTCCTATTTCTCTTACTTTTACTTTGATTTCTTGGATTGACAGAGCAAAAGACAAGGCTGATGAAATTCAGAGATCAGATTGAAGGGGTAAAATTCAATTGGTTAACAGCAGAAAGCTATAAAGATGTTGCTATCTCAGGACCCTTCTACACATGGCTAAACACCCAGAAGTAATTGGGTTAAAGGGGGGGGGTAGCTAAATGACATTTAGCTAAAGTGTAGGTGGAATTGGGTTAATACCTGAAAAGCACATGTTTGAAAGGTGTGTTTGAAACCTGATTCCGCCAGAAAAATGCTCACTCTTACATGACTGTATATCCCGGCAGGGATGCAAAGCATGTGATTTCTTTCCTTTCCCCTGAGTGGACTGCTCCAGCGCATGTGCAATTTTAAAAAACCTAAAACAACCACACATAGGTGGCTCAAGGGAAGCACAAATGAAAAGCAATTAGAACTCTCTGAAGCTTGAATTCACAATTGGTGAAGAGAAAGATAAGAAAAGGTGTTAGTGTTAAGATATTCACATGTACACAGATGAGGTCCAATGCATACCAGAGTGATTTCTTTTTGGAAAAAAACCTTCTGCTGGATGCCCCCCCCCTTCTCCCTCCATCTTGATCCACTTCAAACGCAGATTTGAGGATGGTGGGGGACGATTTCCTAGGACTGACAGCTCAGTTTGTGGACCTGCTGTCAGGTCCTGGGATTTTTTTGCTCAAGATTTAAAACATGCATTTTGGCTGTCTGGAAGGGCCCTAAGGTTGGTTCTACACAAACACATAATGCAGCTTCAACCAGTAAGAAACAAAGCAGTTTGGAGCTGCATTATGGCCCCCTCCTGTTCCAAGCTGCAATGTAATATGGTATCACCCGGGGTAAAATAGCACACAGAAATGTTTGCCTCATAGAAACAAGATTTTTCCAAAAGGTGACAGAAGTGACTTCAGAAACTGCAAGTTGCTTCTGGTGTGAGAGAATTTGCTATCTGCAAGGATGCCTGGATGTTTTACCATCCTGTGGGAGGCTTCTCTCATGTCCCCGCATAGGAAGCTGGCACTGACAGATGGGAGCTCACCCTGTCTTGCGGATTTGAACTGTCAACCTTCAGATCAGCAGTTCAGCTGACACAAGGGTTTAATCCATTGCAGCATTGTGTAAAGCAAGCATACTATTTTGTGCACAAAACCAAGTTTTATGTGTCAACATTTTTTTTACACAGTCCAAATTTGGAAAATCACCAAAATTGTCAATCTCACCTCAAAAGGGAAAACTTTAGACATTTTTCATTTTTGCGTACAATAGTGAAATTGGCAAATTTGTAGCCTTCATTTTTAACAATGACATTAAAGGCACTTTTTAGTAAATGCATCTTGGAGCCTCATAGCACAATCCTATGTATATTTCCCAGATATGTGACCCATATATTTAACATAAGAAGTCAGTCCCAGGTATCCGTGCAGAGAGTTGTGGCATTCATCTCTGATGGATCTTCACAGGCAGATGTGAATATAGGAAACCCTGGAAGAGCTACATGTTGTCCAGCCAGCTTCTGTGCTAAAGCCCCAGCAGCTATTTCTTCCCCACAAGATAAAATGGGACAGCTTGGAGCAGATAAGGAGTGACAGATGTGGGTGTGAAGGGGGATACTTAACCTATTTCCTGTCAACTTATTTTCTTGTGCAGTTCTCATGTCCTAGTTTCTCCTCCCCCCTGCTGGGGTTATATATCCATGCTAGTGACAGAAAATCAAGACTGGAACCCCAGCAGGGAGGAAACCGCTTCTAGCAAGAGTTGGGAGAAAAAATTAAAAGTAGAAAAAGGATAAATGCAAGCAAGTCCAACCACTCAATCAATGATGTCACTTTGCAAAAAAGTGATTGTCCCCCCTTTAAAGGGGAAATTATGTAGTGTGTAGTTTAGGCCTTAGGTTTTACTAAAAAGTATCTTAAGTGTTTTGCCCAAGGTTACATAGAAGACTTTTTGTCTCTTTACAATCTTTTCCTCCCATGTTTGTGTGATGGTTTCATTTTGTTCTCTCCTATAGTAACATAAATCTTCAGACAATCTGTGCCTGCTCTGATGTTTGCATGGAAGGCTCTACCTCAGTGAACACCCTCTACAGAAGGGAATTTTATATGTACGTTATCAAAGTTTCACCGACAAAAGAAGGAACGAGGTGGTATTGTGACAATTTTGCCCTGTAGTGACAATATCTTTTAACGGGATCTTCTCTGGTGAGATTAGCCTGATGAAGTACTGAAGAGTGGCAATTCTAGAAAGCAATAAACTATGGAGAGATAATGATACCAGCAAAGAGATGTGAGGCTGAAGGGGGTACCTGCTGCCAGCCATTTCTACAAGACGGCTCCTTTTTAGTGTATGTGTAGAGCAAGCAAATAAAAGACAAACTGCAGAAACATTTCCACAGAGATGTAAAAATAAAATAATGCAACAAATGTCTTTCTCTGCAGTCTTTAGAAACACAGAAGATAATATAAGAATGCAAAGGCAAAATGATACTTAGCTTGCACTATAGATTTTTTCCTTTCACTCTTCCAGTGAGTCCACCACTCGATGTGTTGTTTAGGGCAGTGTTTCTCAACCTGGGGGTTGGGACCCCTGGAGGGGTCATGAGGGGGTGTCAGAAGGGTCACCAAAGACCATCAGAAAACACAGTATTTTCTGTTGATCATGGGGTTTCTGTATGGGAAGTTTGGCCCAATTCTGTCATTGGTGGGGATCAGAATGCTCTTCGATTGTAGGTGAACTATACATCCCAGTAACTACAACTCATAAGTGTCAATGTTTGTCTTCCCCAAACTCCACCAGTGTCCACATTTGGGCATATTAAGTATCTGTGCCAAGTTTGGTCCAGATATATCATTGTTTGAGTCCACAGTGCTCTCTGGATGGAGGTGAACCACAACTCCCAAACTCAAGGTCAATGCCCACCAAACCCTCCAGCATTTTCTGTTGGTCATGGGAGTTCTGTGTGCCAAGTTTGGTTCCGTTCCATCATTGGTGGGGTTTAGAAGGCTCTTTGATTGTAGATGAACTATTAATCCCAGCAACTACAACTTCCAAATGACAAAATCAATCCCCCCTAACCCCACCAGTATTCAAACTTGGGTGTATTGAGTATTTGTGCCAAATTTGGTCCAGTAAATGAAAATACATGAGATATTTACATTACAATTGATATCAGTAGCAAAATGACAGTTATGAAGTAGCAATGAAAATGATTTTATGGTTGGGGGTCACCACAACATGAGGAATTCTATTAAGGGGTCGTGGCATTAGGAAGGTTGAGAACCACTGGTTTAGGGAGTCATGTGTGAATATTATGTTGCATATGTTCACCAGTCTTTAACAAATTATCCAGGAATTAGATGTTTGTGATTTCCTATGTAATACAACTTCATTTGGATTCTCTATCATTCGGTCAAAATAATCCAAAGTTTGTAACACAAGACTTTATTACACAAGTCAGGTGAGCTAAAACTGAAGCTGGGTCATCCCATTTAGGTCATATGATGCCATGTGCGTCCTGTTGCTAGTCTACCTCCTCTCTATGGTTAATTTGCAATTTTCTTAATAATTAATATAATGACGTTGGCAAACCCCTTTACTCTCAGTGCTTCTTTAAGAGAAACACCAAAGAGCCACTGTCATCTCTGCCATTTTCTCACTCAGGCATTCAGAAAGGCCAGAAGCAGTGCCATGGTAGAAAATAGGAGAGCTTGGTGCTTCTCACATTTCCACATTTTACTCAGAGTATTTTTAATAAGAGTTATTGTACCTTTTATCAACAAAAGAAGGTCATATAAAACTCCATAATTTTGGCATCAAAACCTGCCCTTGTGTTCTACATGAGGCTGACTTATGTATGAGTAGATATAATACCGTTACAAATACACCTAAAATCCATGAAAGTGACACAAACCAGATTTACCCATGCTTATGCTTCCGGATCATCAGGTGTGTTCCTGTGTGGAGCAGAACGTTGGTTTGGTATCAGACAGTTAAGCATTTGCTCAATAAAACAAAAAAAGGGGGCATAAATCAAGGATGAGAGAGAGAGAGACTCCTTCTACACTACCATATAATCCAGATTATCAAATCAGATAATCCACATTATCTGCCTTGAGCTGGATTATACTGTTTTCACTGTTTTTAATTAATGCTTTATATACTGTTTTTAATTATAGCTTTATGTATTTAATTGGTTATATTATTGTAATTGTTATGTAGCGGCATTGTATCATTGTCAAGTGTAACCCATCCTGAGTCCCCCTTTGGGGATAGAGAAGAGATGGGGTAGAAATACCAGAAATAAATAAATAAATATGAGTCTGCACTGCTATATAATCCAGTTCAAAGCAGATAATCTAGATTTTATATGCCAGTGGAGAAGGGCCCAGAGATGTTGGGGTGGGAGAAAGAGTTCAAATAGATCAACGAAGACAAAATGAATGTGAAAAGGGGATAATGGAATCAATATTAGCCGCTCTTAGGTCTTTCTTAGCCTTACCTACTTTCCTGGCATTCTTTTGTCCTTCCTCTCCCTCTAAACCACTGTCTGGGACTTGAATATTTCTCTTGCAATACTCACTAGAAGGCTAAGTCTTCCCCAGATATACAGGCTACAGGGAAATGTTTACAAAGAGGTCCTTTATTAGCCTCCTTGCTACTCCTGCCAGCACACCTCATTGGGTTTTTTTTTAAAAGGGGGGATAATCCAACCCCTTGGAAATTACTAGTTTACATATTCCACATCATTCCAAGAAAGGGAATATTGTTGTTTGGTGATTCTCTGGTGGAATTTGTCCAGACATGTTCCAGGGAATCTCAGAAATATTTTTATAGGCAGAACTTCCAAACAGTAATCACCATTTAATATTGGCCTATAATGCCTCACAAGAAGGTGAACTCTCTGATATTGGAGGTATGTAAAAAGAGATTACAGGTCACTTTTCAGTAGTGCTTTAACTGTGTAGCCTCAGGAATGCTGAGGCTCTACAAGATGAGGATAGAATGAATATTCATAAATATTCTAAACATGGTAAAAATGTCTTTATGGTGTTGGGAAACCCTGACAGGAAGTATCATGGACCAATGAGGAATATTCTTGATTGATGAAAATTTTGCAGTTTGAGACTTATTATGCACAAAATGTTGACTTTTTTAAACATGTAGAAAATTGTATTTTTGTGCAGCACACATTTTGTGCAGAAATATTAGTTTATGATAATTGTAAACAGAATAGCTGGGAATCTGGGGATGGACTTCAAAAACTCTGTAGCTTTAATGAGTTACATCCCTGTTGGCAAGGATTGGATTAGATGCCCTTGGGTTCTGTTGCAACTCTATGATTCTGTGACAAGGAAGCATTGTGCCATCCCTAGCTGAGAAAAGAGAGAGGAAGTGATGATGAAGAACTTGTAAATAGAGCATTCAGCAGCTATAAAACAAAAAACGTCACTCTACTGCATTGGTAGCTTATCATCCCAAGGTCAATGAGATCATGAATGCACTCCAGGATTTAATCTGAATTTCAAATAATTTCTTCAAAATGCTAAACTCTATCCCCAACAGAGATTTAGTAACTTGGATGGGTCCTTTAAAGTTGGACTGAAAGGACTGCACATATATTTCCCTGCAACTCCCAGAACACTGAATAGCTTTTACAAGTGCTAGCGTGAGGTGTCTCCAGCTTTAATCCTGGACAGACAACCTCCCAGTCGCTGTCTTTCTCACACACTGTTTCAGCTATGAAAGATTCGTGAGGCTTCAGTTATTAAAACCTCTGTGCTTATTCTTCTACAGTCACTGCTGTGACAGTTCACTCAATAACTAACCGCATAGATCAAGTATTAAATAAGTGATGTGTTCCAGCTTTCTATACATTTTAAATGCTCTACAATTCTTTTCCTCCTTGTTTAATCCCCTATGAACATTAATATATTTATCATGTAATTTTTTTCACAGTTCTTATTAGCATAGTGTTTGCGGAGCTCAGAGAGGCTTGCTTACATTGTTTTTCTGCAAGTTACAAAAAAAGATAATTATCTCCTCAAAATAGGTACTGAGTTGAGCTGCATGGAAAATAAAGAATGTTTGATGGGACACTGTGGCTAAAAGGTTGGACACTGTGATTTAATTTTTTTTACTGGAAAACAGTTCAACTTAAGGAAATACAGAAAGTTTAGGAATTTCATCCAAAGTCTAGACTGAATCTGAGCAGTGTGTTTGCCAGTTATATTCTGAATATTCATAAATAAAGAAAAGCCCTGGCTACTGGACAATTCTGTGGATTGGCAGCATTTGATTTCTACTCTGATAGTCATTAATATTCATCAGCTATGAGCTTCCATTTCTTTGAACAGCATTTCCTCAGTGAAATAATCTGAAGATTCGAGTATAAATCAACAATCCTATGTAGTCTAGAAATAAGTCCAGTGAATACCACTAAGACTTATTTAGGTGCAGATAATTTATAGGGCTGAGCTATAAGTCTTTCAATCCTATACACATCTACTCATCAGTAAGTCTAAACTTATTTCCAGTGCACTTTTAGTGAGTCCCACTTTAGGGGTGTGCACTGTTCAGTTTCTTTTGCAATGGGATCACACTGTTCAGTCATGTTTCACATCCACTCCATATAGAGTTGACAATATTTAATTGCCTAAACATGCTCGAGTGACCTAAACTAAAATGGGAGGAGGAGGAAATGTAATGTGTGGATATTTAACAGGCAAAGCTTTCCCTTGCAAGAAGATGACCTGTGAAATAAACATGTTGTTGGTTGGCCTCTCCATGTGTAATTCCTGTTAATGGCACATGTGGGGAAGTTAAAGAAGCTGACAACAGTAGTCACTGAAATTCAGCAGTCAACATGTGACTAGAAAGCATAAATAGATACTGATTATGGCAATGACCATGGGGTGTCTTCTTTGTGTAAACATTGATACAGCAGTCTAGAGGGCATGTGACGATCATCTCGCAGTGAGTCAGACCGAACACGGGCGTGCGCCTATGCAAGGGTGTACTCCGTGGCAATGAAGGCTGCAAAGAAATCTCACATTGTGGCCAACATTGCGTCCGTGAGGAATCGTCCAGCTGAGCTATTTTGAAGGGTCAGAGGTTTGTTGAACCCCACCACCTATGATGGGGTCCCTGGCCCTTCGACAGCTCACTGTGAGGTATTTGCTCAGTTCTTCACGGATATAGTCGCTCTGATTAGCACCAACCAGGATGCCACAGTTACTGTAGTCTCTGAAGATGTAGCAAGAGCACCTGCTTGTCTGGTTTAAATGGATTCATTTCAATTTGTGCAACCCGAGAATGTTGACAAGATTCTTGGAAAGGCAAGGATGACCACATGCATCCTGGACCCCTGCCCATCCTGGATGATAAAGGAAGCCAGAGGGGGGTTGGCAGAGTGGGTCAAGGTGGTGGTGAATGCCTCCCTTCGGGAGGGCAAAATTCCAGCAAGTCTAAAAGAGGCTGTGATAAAAACCGCTGTTGAAAAAGCCATCACTGGATCCCACTGATTTGAACAACTTTTGGCCAGTTTCCAATCTCCCCTTTTTGGGCAAAGTCTTGGAACGTGTGGTTGCCCCGCAGCTCCAGGGATTCTTGCACGAAACTGATTATCTGGATCCGTCACAGTCGGGTTTCAGACCGGAACATAGAACTGAGAAAGCCATGGTTGCCTTAGTGGATGATATCCGCAGAGAGCTCAACAGTGGGAGTGTGTCCCTGTTGGTTCTCCTGGACCTCTCAGCAGCCTTCGATACCTTGAACCATGGTATCCTTCTGGGGCGCCTTGAGGGGATGGGTCTTGGAGGTAGTATTCTGCAGTGGCTCCAGTCCTTCCTGGAGGGTTGTACCCAGAAGATGTTGCTGGGGGACTCCTTCTCAACCCCACAGCCATTGTCCTGTGGGGTCCCGCAGGGCTCAGTATTGTCCCCCATATTGTTTAACATCTACATGAAGCCACTGGGTGAGATCATACAGAGTTTTGGAGTTCGATGCCATCTGTACGCAGATGACATCTAACTCTATCACTCATTTCCACCAGATGCTAAGGAGGCTGTCCAAGCCCTGAACTGGTGCCTGGCCGCTGTGATGGTCTGGATGAGGGCAAGCAAATTGAAGTTGAATCCAGACAAGACAGAGGTCCTCCTGGTCAGTCGCAAGGCTGAAAGGGTATAAGTCGCAACCTGTGCCGGATGGGGTCACACTCCCCTCGAAGGCACAGGTTCGCAGCTTGGGAGTTCTCCTGGATTCATCACTAAGCCTGGAATCCTAGGTTGCAGCGATGACCAGGGGAGCAGTCGCACAATTAAAACTTGTGCGCCAGCTGCGCCCGTACCTTGGGAAGTCAGACTTTGCCACTGTGGCTTTCGTTACATCTAGGATACACTACTGCAACGTACTCTACCGGGCACAATTCAAAGTGCTGGCTTTGGCCTATAAAGCCCTAAACGGACCCAGCCCAAATTACTTGTCCGAACGCATCTCCCCCTATGAACCATCATGGAGATTAAGATCCTCTGGGGAGGCCCTGCTTTCCGTCCCACCATTGTCACAGGCACAATTAGTGGGAACGAGAGACAGGGCCTTCTTGGTGATTGCTCCCCAGCTATGGACTCCCTTCCTGGTGAAATCAGGTCAGCCCCCTCCCTCCTGTCCTTTAGAAGGATGTTGAAAACTTGGCTGTGGGACCAAGTTTTCGGGACAGGGCAATGAAGCGGCAGTGGGAAAGATGACAGGGCCAATTGGATTTGATGCGGATGGCTAGGACGGTTTTAAATAGTGTATTTTAATATTTTGAGAAATCTTTTTTAATGTTTATGTATCGTATGTGAATTTGTGTCCCGGCATTGAATGTTTGCCGTGTATATGCTGTGCTCCTCTCTGAATCCCCTTCGGGGTGAGAAGGGCAGAATATAAATGTTTTAAATAAATAAATAAATGAAATGAAATAATTCCATCATATAGAAACAATATCAAAAAATTATTATGCCTTACCTCCCTGTTAAGTGTATTTTCTACAGTGGAATACTGTGCCATCAGTAAAGATTTGGCAACCCAAAGAGAAAAATCCTACTACTAGCTCATCATGATGTCTGGAATAAATATTTCTCACTTAACTTCATTGTTGTTGTTGTTCTTCTTCGCCCCCTCCTCCTCAGTGTTATTACTCATAAACATTGATGATGATGACAATCATCAACATCACCACATCATTATGAAGCAATTATCACACACATAACTGATTAATTTCTGTTTTGAAGATAATTAGTTTTAGCCATAATCATGAGAATTTCTTTCTGCTGCACAATAACATTGCATGTATATTTTAACTGGGTTTGTCCAGTAAAACCTATCTGTGTGTTTTCTATGTATGCCTCTTTCAAAATACATAAGCTGTAGCCTGTTTTTGTTACATAACTTTACATATACTTAGCTATATAGTGGAGATGCTAAGAAACCCTGTTAGTGAATTGCAAAGATGTGCAACAGGATAACAGAAAGAGTGCCTGAAACACATGGATGCAGAATACATGTTAGGGCCAATGTAATTTCCCTCGGGGTGCTGTAATGTGCATCCCATTGTGCATTGGCTCAATTGTACATTGGTCCCATTGAATAATTCCTACTTTGTTATGTTGGTAATATTACAGCAGCCCTCTACTAGTTATTGACATTGCAAAACTGCCAAATTCTAACTTCCACAGACATAAGCCCACTTATGTAACTCCTCAATAGGATTCTGAACATCTGCCTCAATTTTTTTTTGTTGGCATTCTGGTGGAAGGAAGCTAAGGGTGATACTACATTGTAGAATGATTGCAGTTTGATATAACTACGATTCTGCGAGTTGTAGCTTTAGAAGGTCTTTAGCCTTTTCTGCCAAAAATGCTGGTACATCACCAAACTATAACTTCCAAGGACCTCATCATATATGCAACCGGAATCACTACAGATTGTGGCAAATCTGGTGGTACCCAGTGGGGAGCATGGTGAATCCATTAGCCCATGCCCCGTATCATCCAACTTACCCCAGACCCCATTCTATGGGGAGGGGGAAAGGTCCACTGCCCAGCTTCCCCCGTAGATCCTAATGCAACACAGAAAGCCTCCTGTGTTGCCATAGTGATGGCATACACCAGTTCCTCTTCCCTTTTGTGGTGGAGCTCTGCTGGAAGTAGATATATGTCATGGGATGGGAGCTGGTGGACTTTGTCACAAAACTGAAGAGCTGGCATATGCCATTAATTTGTACCCCATCTGATGAGGTCACGTGACATTGAGCCATGGCATTCAAAGTGGTGTTCAATTGAATTCATTTTGCAGCCAAAGTTCACTGAACATGATAAAGATCTCCTTTGCAAAACATTGCAAATTATGGCTATTTTGGAACTGTCAAAAGAAATGACATGCAGCAGAAGACTGAATTTTCGAACTGAAGAGATATTTTAATTGGAATGGGAATGAATTAATTTGTTTATCTCTCTCTGTCTCTCTTTCTCTTCCTGCCTCTTACCAAATACACACAAAATGCCACTGTATCCAGTATAACTGACATCTGAAAGGTGCACAGAATCCTTTGTCCTGCATAGAAATACAATAATCTGACTTCACTGTTTAGCAACTGGTATCTATTAATTAAGAGTCCATCATTTGCACTCTGTAATTATATTTATTAAACCCTAACTCATATCCTAACTATAATTAGTTCCTGCTAATTAATTTTATCAAATCCCTCTAGATTCATATCTTAAGTAAATATTGAGTAGCCCTACACTAATTAGTTCAATCAACGTGGAGTGCATTTCAATGACTAGGAATCATTCCTGCTAATTAAATTTAATATAAAATAAAGTTCCATGCAATAAATTTGCCAAGTACTGAGGTTGTAAAATAAATAAAAGAACTAAAGTCTAATTTAGTTCAAAATCTGCCCAGTTAGCAATTTTGTATGAGTGAAATCTTCTCATTTGCATTACTTATTTATTTGTTTTGGTCCTCTCTGTTCTAAAAATCATTATCAACACATCAACTCATTATATGGTCTTAGAAAAAGCTAGGCCAAAGCCACCTTTATGGGCAGTGCACCACAAATCCTAATACTTCTGTTGTAAAAAAGCAATGGCCAATCCAGGATTCAAACAGACCTTAAATTCATGGTTTTTATGAAGTTATAGGTATGGAAATATCCTCATCCTGATTTTAATACATTTCTCTCAATCCCACTTCCATTTATTTTCCTATCTTTGTTTTTAATCAAGTTTTTAGATTTTTGGCAATTAGGTTTTGCATAAATATCTGTGCTGATATGTTTTTTTTCTCTCTCCTTGAGATGCACATTTATTCACACATTTTATCCAATATATACCCTTTGCAAATATATAGATTATCATGGCAGGATATGTGGGTTTTTTCACAGTGTCTTGAAAAGTGTGAAAATAATGGTTTTACTCAAACTATCTGTTCTAATAAAATTCTTTCCAACCCTGCATAGGACAAATAACTCTTCAACATAATAGTATATTGTTAATCTCACAGCAAGAAAACATTAACAATAATAAAATCTTGAAAGGCGGAAAAGTTACTTTTAAAGAATTGGAGAGAAAACCAGTTAGAATATATTCAAATGGTCAAGCTAACCAATGGTACCTGAGGGGGAAATAATGAAGTGTTTGCCAAAAAATGGATGCTGGCATTTGGATATTATGAACGAAAGACAAAAGTAGACTTTAAAGTAGTTGCAAGGGGAATTGATTAAAACAGAGATAAGGGTAGGTTTTAATAGGTATAAGATTCACATTGAATAGTGTTGGAAGTCTTAGGGTTCATAGGTGCGGGGAAGGAGGGAACGGGTTTTCTTGTACTTGATTGTTGCTTTCTGCTTGTACTCCATACACAATCCAATGAAAATAGTTTTTAAAAAATCATAACTTATCAAAAGCCCTCACACTTTTAAAACTCCAGATTCACAAATGGGACTCCCTCATCATTAGAGGCAGGTGGTGGAAAGCTCCTCTGAACGCTTGTCCCACTACTGCAATCCCCCTATGATAAGGTCACCCTAAGTCCGAAATGACTTGAAGGCATGTAACAACAACAATTTAAATGTTAGACACAGAGAGAACATACTAATATTTTATGTGGTAATAAAACTACAGTTGGTTGGATTCTGTCCTTGAATATTGTTGGACTTTGCAATCTAATTACTGTTAGTTTCCAGATTTGCTGTTTGCTTGCACTTCCAGACCCTGCAGTAGTCTAACCTGAATCTATTTGGTCTTCTCTCCCTTCCAGCATTTGATTTAGTGTGTGTATGTGCTTTAAAACTGCCTGTAGACCTTTGGCAACTGCATGAATGTTGCAGAGTTTTCTTATACATGGAATGCCCAAAGGTGTTTTTACCTTTTCCTTCTACAATTTACACTGGCAGTCTCCCTTCCAAGTACTAGCCAAGCCTGACCCTGCTAAGTATTGAAAATACCATAACCTATTGGAAATAAGTGCACTATAACCTTATTGAAAAGGAAAAATGATGTCACATCCATTTGGCAAATGTGAATCTCCATGAATATGTGGAGACCACCTTTTGAAAACCACTAGTAAAGAAAAGCATGACCTTGTTAGAAGTCAACTCTTTGAACAAGTGATATTCACAAGCATTCATGTAATGGCACACAGGTAATTCAGCTGTTAAACTGAAGAACCGTGTCTTTAAACTGCCAAGGATAAAGACATGCCACTACAAAAATATATTTAGTTGTTTCTTTGAAGGTGAAATTGCCCTTCTACTGTCCCTTAAAAACCTCTTGTTTAAAATTTGCACTCAAGAGACAAAACAAAGTAGTCTTCTTTGAAAATAAAAACTTAGGTTTACTAACAAACTTCTCATATATTCAGCATACTAGCCCATAGTCCGATGTCTTTAAGCATATAGATAAAGTTCATGTTTTTTTTTCACCCGAAATGATCCACATTTGGGTTTCAGCAGATTCCCATGAAGGCAAGAAAGGAAAAGGTTCCAGGAAGGGTGCTTCCTTAACCCTGTTGCTCAAACCCAGGCTCCCTTTAAAGGAAAAAAGGAAAGGATCCCAATTGCCACCAATTGGCTGGATCTTCCTGGATCTTCTGGTGGCCTAGCTGTAAATAGATATTTCCATTAGCTGATTTTTGGAAGGCTCTCAAAAACTAATCTGGGTGCCCAACAAAATTTGGATACCAAAACCAGATCTCCCTCCAGCCGAATTGCACAAGCCTAGTGTATGTGTGCCTACTTTGGCATAGGATGGGTTGTTGTTCACTTACAGCTTTGCCAGTACTATATTTCACAAGCAATGCACAGCACAAGAGAATGTGACACTACACCACATCAATAAATGTGAAGAGACCATCTGCAATTAAAAGTTCAATATCATGATCTTAAAGGACATGGAAGAATTTAGCTGTCTGGGCATGCTTACCACTGATGTATAGTTTTATCTGAGAGCAAGGAAAGGTTAACTGAAAGGAAATGTTGAAACGAGCACTCTTCAGATGTAGGTAATGGATGTACCCATTTCCATTAAAATTAAGTATTTTTATAATTGCCTTCAGTAGACTCTGAATTGCACACTTTATCTTAAAATCTTAGATGAATCTGAAAGGATTTTTTTTAAAAAAAAGATTATTTCTGAAGAGCACTATACCAGAGTGAAACCTAAGCACTGATCTCTATGGAATGTGTACTCTATCAGTTTCATATCATGATTTCACTTTCAAAAATGCCATAGGGTGACCCTAAGGAATCCTGGGATTGACAGTTGGTGAGGTATTAGGCTTTTCTAAATTCTAGTCCACTTCCCTGGCCTATTCTTTCCAAGGTATCTTTAGAACAGAGAGTGAAAATCAAATCAGTGTTAGCAAGTTCTTACATACCTGCAATTAAGGGGGACAAGTTAAGGTCTCTAATAGTTCTTCAACTGATTACAAATCCCAAAATTCCTTATAACGGAGCCACTACAATCAAACTGGTATGCTAATATTGCTGTGTAGCACAGGTACAACCCAACTTAATTCACTTGTACTGTTTAGCAGATATCACCTATATTCATGTTATGAGTTTCAGATGTAAATAAGATGTGAGCATCAAACCACTTGTCACAAACTTGTCTACTAATGTTGACAAGGTGTGCCATACCAGAATAATCCTGTTTTCAAAATAAAATCATTCAAAATCAGGATTTTTAGAAGACCAGGCTCAGTATTGTTTTTGTGCTTGATAGTTTGTGTGTTCTTGCCATGCTTGTTTGTTTAAGTAGTAGAGTTGCATTCCCTTCCACATATACCCACATACAGTTCGACATGGTGGAATTCATCAGGCATTGCAACTAACTGGCTTGCTCATTTTGCATAGAAGCCCTAAGACTCGCATAGGGAACTTTAGTATCATCTATTGACTCAAATGCAAGAATTTTTAATTCTAGCAATTATCAGTGTTGACAATTCTATGGATTTTTAATCATGGTTTTGTGTAATTTTCCCAACACCCACTATAGTCAAGGAAAGTCACAGTAAATGAACAAATATAGGCTGTATCTACACCAAGCAATTACAGCACTTCGATAATAGTTAAACAACATGGTACAATCCTATGAAATCCTGGAATTTGTATTTTTCTGGATCATTTCGAATTCTCTCTCAGAGAGATTAAAGTATTGGTTCAAAAATGTGCATTAGGGCAGTAGTTCTCAGCCTGTGGGTCCCTGGATGTTTTGGCCTACAACTACTAGAAATCCCAGCCAGTTTACTAGCTGTTAGGATTTCTAGGAATTGAGGGCCAAAACATCTTGGGACCCACAGGGTGAGAACCACTGCACTAGGGAGATTTAAGTATTTCATCATACTTCCCATCTCAAATTGCCCAAACTGCAATTTATAAAATTAAGATATTAAATTAAAAGATATAAAATTAAGAAGGCGACTGCTTAAAACCATTTGCCTGAACTTTTCTCTACATTACAATGATGTTCATTTTCCTGCTCATTGAAATATGTCCTATGCATTTCTATCATACTTTGGGAGAACTTAATCTTATGGAGCCATGTATAGGCCTGGTATAATTTGGTTGTATTTCTAAAATTGGAAATACAATTAGTAACATTGCATCTTTATTTGTGAAATGAGAGATCATAAAAACATCAGTCAATAGCAGCAGCTTTGCCACCATGCAGACACACTGCTTTTAGCCCTCAAAGTCAGCAATTCAAAGAGGTATTATCTATGTGAATCCCGAATCAATGTGCTCCACAGGAGCATGCTAGTGGTTTATCTTTTGGTGTGACTTCATTAAACAAGCATCAAAACAAAGTGACCTACCATTGTGTTATTTCGGTTTGATGGTTACAAAGCAGCAGCTTTCCTGGGGCTCACAGCTGTCCAGACATACAAACTATAATACAAATAATGTTTTTAAATCACTATGAAACCAAAGAGCCTGTCCAAAACCCATGCTCTTTTTCATCTGAGAATGGAATTCCTGTTGACCTCAGACAAATTGCAGACCAAAAAGTATACCAGTGAAGACAGCAGACTGTACATAAAGACCAACTTTACTGAAAGGACTCTTGAGAAAACCTTGTGAACAAAATACGTACAGTATAAAGCTAACATACAGTATATCATTGTGAGTACAAATGTGTCATAGCCACAAATCTTCCTCCATTGCGTCTTCATTCCCTCCACCCAATCATTTCATTTTTCACTTCATCTGTTTTGTACACTTAAATGTACAGTAATACCTTGAGTTAAGAGTTTAATTTGTTCTGTAATGAGCTCGAAGCTCAAATCACTCTTATCTCAAAGTGAATTTTCCCATTGAAATGCATTGATCTGTTCCAGACCCCCCAGTACCCCTCCCATTTTTGTTATGTATTTTAAACTAAGAAAACATACTTTATAAATAACAATGTGTAAATGCACATTCATATGGAAAAATTAAAAAAAAGAAAGATCAACTTCAAAATGGTACAAGCACAAAGCCGTGGCAAGGAAGCACAAAGCATAAAGTGAAGAAGCAGAAGTATCATTTTCTTCATACTGTACTCACTCCAGCCTCCCTCCCTCTTGTTCTCTGTCCCCCTCTCTCTTCATGAAGCCAAACATACCACAAATAAAAACCACACAAAAACAACTAACCCCAAGTCCCTCAAAGTGGACAAGAGCAAAGCAGACAGTAATCTCCCAAAAGTGGATAAGAGCACTGAAGCTGCTCCCGTGAAGTCTTAAAGCCCTGTATTCTGCATTAGCATTCCCTCTGGTGCTAGCTCTTAACTCAAAATGTGGCTCTTATGTCAAAGCAAGTGGGGGCTGAGTGGTGGCTTTTAACTCAAAACACTGTTAAATCAGGATGCTCTTAAGTCAAAATTCCACTGTATCTAAAATATTTCATCTCTGCAAGGCTCTTTGGTCTGTCTGCTTCAGAAATATCCAAGTTGCTAGTTGCAAAAGCATTACAAAAGGATATTATTTGGTTATGCCTCTATATGGTGCATAAAGGAGGGCATAAAGAATCTATGCTTTTATTTACAGTTGTGTGTTTGTATTTGTGTATGTGCAATGAGGTGAGTATGAAGACATACAGATTTTTGTTGCAGGACACTAAATCTTCACAAGGACTGCAAGAAAAAACTATTTGACCAAACTGGTATCCTGCCTACAGATCCCATTTGATCTGCCAGTCAAACTATATTTGATATTCCTTGTCTAGAGAATGACGGGATAACACACTAGCTCTTTGCAGCCTCTAATGTTTATAAAAGTTTAATGAACTGAACTTAGTGTTACAAAGAAATACTTAATAATCTGCAGCACTTGACGCCTTGAGATAGTGCTGCTGAATAATAAGATCCCCTCCCCCTCGTGATTTTCAGCTGCCCTTTCCCATCTCCTTCATCACTGACATAGAGAGAGACTTTTTCGTATTTTAACAGCCAGTGATCCTCTTTCCTTGCCTTCTTCTTAGCATGAGGATGGCAGGATAAAAACCATTGTACAGCAACTCTGGCTAGCAAGTTATTTAGCGGGTGAAACAGAAAGTCAGTTTTTACCAGGGCTTCTTTGTGCTCATGTGTCTGGGTAAAATTAATACCGTCCTCCCAAATCTTTTCTCCAAAGTTAGTCATGCCATCTGACGGGCAATGTGCCATCATGCCTCTAGCACCTGCCTGTGTCACCCAGAGGCTTTCTTGCCCTTATTCCCAATCTTTTTAAAAACTGAAATGGAAGTGTAATGAGAAAAGGAATGAGACAAGTGCCTGCCACTTAGAGGGATGCTCATTCCTGACCCTTTTCTTCCACTCACCCACTGTCTCTCACACCTTTCTTTACCCCTTCTCCCAGTCCATTAGTCTTGGGATTGTGTGCGCTACACAGATGTTTCTCTCATCGTATTACATGGTTATTTTTCAAATACTTGCTCAGAACAGATGCTCCCGTGTGTACTCCCCTCCTTTTTGCACTGACACATTTCCCCCCTTTACAAACAGCAGATTGCATTGCCACAGTCCTTCTGATCTGGAGAGAGAACAAAAATCAATAGCAATGATGCTGTTTTTCTTTTCAGGCTGTTCTGCAATGAGGCACATGATTCACGGCAGCTCTCTGAACTGTCTCGCCCAAGCACTTCCTTGACAATTTTTCCCATCATGACTGTTTTTTTCTTTTAAAAATACCCACTGGACCATTTATTTGCAACTCAACATGTCCAGTTCATTGTTCTGTCTGTGGTTCCTTTGAAGCCTCACCCAGTTGTTCCTTCCCCTTCTTCCAAAATACCATGAGTGCCATAAATTCAGCAATGTGCAATCTGGAATTTGGCTTGAAGGAATATGTGATATAGCTAATAAAGCTTCATTCTCTGCCATCTGTCCCTCCATCTATCTTTATACCACAAATCTTAACTTAACTCTGTATCAAGGTTGACAGCAGTGACCAATATAGGCAAACCAGGATTCAAACAAGTTTTTTCTTTGTTTTGTTTTGTTTTGTTTTTTGTTTTTTTAAAAAAACTTCTCCATCTTGCTTCAGCAACCTATTACCATCAAGGCCAAATATTCTCTTACTAGTTCCTCAGTGTTTCTATTTCCATACATCAGTCTACCAATATATTTTAATACACAGCCCCCAAGCACCCATTTGTCATCAGTATGTAACATATCCAGCTCATGTACACCCACAAGTTTTGAAGCTAAAATCTTAAAATATATGAACCCGGGAAAACATTTCAGTGAAATCATTGGACTTCGGGAGTTGGTAATGATACGAAGACCTGCTCATTAAGTCTACAAACATAGTATTAAAGTGAACTATAATTCAAGGTTGATTGTTTGGAAACCAGAAATAACATGGCATAAAAAGAAGACATTTCCAATTAAAAGCACTTCCAATTGTCAAAAGAAAGGAGACAAGACCTATAAATGACCATATAATTGTAGAGTTCTAGAAATTAATGCCTGTTTTCTATCATTTCCAAGACATAGATTAATTGTTCTGCTGTTACATCCATTTGAAAAGGATAGGATAGGTGTACTTTATGCTTCTAGCAATAAATCTACATGAGTGTGGAAATAAGGCGAAAACTTCTAGTGGCAAATTATTATTTATTACATATTACACATTAAAAACATAAACATCAATTATAAAGCATACACAAACATCAGAAACTGCATCATATTCAATGCTCACACCAACCAGCTTTTAAAAGCCATCATGTGAGCCTGTGTATGTGATTGCCCTCTCCAGACGAACTTAGATCTCTAAGTGGCTCATAAAGGAATATACAGACCTTCAAATAACCTGGTCCTGGCTTTATAGGTCAAAACCTTTGCAACCTGGAGATTATGTGCTCCACACGTAACCAACCAACAGAATTCTAGATGTGCTATTTAAGGATTTTTGATGTTTGGCTTTCTATAGTAAAAAGGAGGAGCTTGGAGAGCTACTTACCTGGGCTTCTATTAGTCTTTATATTTGCTCTCCACTTCTGAGATGTTTTCAATATGAAGCAAATAAATTAAATCTCTGATCTAAATCCAATATGATGCCACCAGGCAGTAAAACTTGGTGGTGTTAAAATCAATGGGGTGGTGGATCAGTAAACATTAAAGAAGCTTTCCAAGAGGCTGAAACCAATATAGGAGCCAAGTTCCATGAACTTGGCTCCTCATAGCACTGAAATTAGTAGGAGGGCCCCTGCCACACTATGGGCAATGAAAACCAGGTCTGCTGTAGCTGGTGAGATTGAGCCTCCAGAAATTCCTTCCATCAGGCTGGCCTTTGCATTTGTTTGACTATTTTAAAAGTTTGTCTTATTTTAGAACTATTTCAAAAGGAAAACAAATGGAGTGGTTTAATTAGGTTTTAGTTCTTTATTCAACGTTTTTACCCATTGTGTATTGTCTTTAAAGCCTTGGTGAGCCAAGAAGCAATTAAAATGCCTTAACAAACGATAAATAAATAAATAAATAAATAAATAAATAACATGAGCTTATAATACCTGCCATAGTCCCAAATGTATTTTGGTCAGTTACACAAACAAATCAACAAAGTATGAGCATTAGGATATAAAACATAAGAAATAATTCTATGGGGATCACTTTAAAAAATAAAGTGGATAGACCTGATTGAATGACTGAAAGTCAAAGTTGTAAAGAAGGAAGCTTACAACTCAGTTTTTGCCTCTGTCATCAATTAATCCTGAGGCCTTTGGAAAGCCAGTGAATTATGGTGCATTTAGACCAGGCATGGGCAAGCTTAGGCTCTCCAGGTATTTTGGACTCCAATTCCCACAATTCCTAATAGCCTAGTGGCTGTTAAGAATTGTGAGGGTTAAAGTTCAAAACACCTGGAGGGCTAAATTTTGCCCATGCCTCATTTAGACTGTAGAATTACAGCAGTTTGACACCACTTTAGCTGCCATGGCTCAATACTATGGAATCCTGGGATGTTTAGTCTGGTGAGGCACCAACACCCTTTTGTATAAAAGATTAAAAACTTTGTAAAACTACAACAACTAGGATTCCATGGTATTGAGTTATGGCAGTTAACATCACGTTGTTGTTTGTTGTTTATTCATTCAGTCGTCTCCGACTCTTTGTGACCTCATGGACCAGCCCACGCCAGAGCTCCCTGTGGGCCATCACCACCCCCAGCTCCTTCAAGGTCAATCTAGTCACTTCAAGGATGCCATCCATCCATCCATCTTGCCCTTGGTTGGCCTCTCTTCCTTTTACCTTCCACTTTCCCCAGCATAACTGTCTTCTCTAGGCTTTGCTGTCTCCTCATGATGTGGTCAAAGTACTTCAACTTTGTCTCTAGTATTCTTCCCTCCAATGAGCAGTCGGGCTTTATTTCCTGGAGGATGGACTGGTTGGATCTTCTCGCAGTCCAAAGCACTCTCAGAACTTTCCTCCAACACCACAGTTCAAAAGCATCTATCTTCCTTCGCTCAGCCTTCACATCATGTTAAACTGCATTAATTCTACAGTTTAGACCAGTAGTTCCAAACCTGTGATTAATAGACCACCAGTGGTCCCCAAGAACTAAAATATGGTCACAGCCTCATAATTACTACACTATTGCAACAAGAGCAATTGTTCTTGTAAAATCCTCTTATAGTGCCGAGGCAACGGGGATGTCAGGAGGGGAGAGGCTGACTACCCACGAAAGGTGTGACAACAAGCCTCCTGACTGCTGCTTCTCCTCCCTCCTCCTGAGCAGATCCACTCCATGTGGCGCTTTGAAGTGGTGTCACCTTAGTGTCTTCATTTTCCTTGGGTTATTTAGGGTGCTGATTCAGAAAATTGCATTGGATAGACCACATCATCTTTAGATTATTAAATATGGTTTTTTGTAGGTGAACAGATGGTGATAACTGGATGGCATATATTCTGTATCAGAAACTAGAGCTGATATGGTCTATCCAATGGAATTTTTTGAATCAGCACCTCAAATAATCAAACCGAAACTAAAGTTGACCAAAAACCAATTTGTAACCCTTTTGATATTAATGTTGGAGAGTGGTCTCTGGTCAAAGTGGTCTCTGATCAAAAAAAAAAAAAGGTTGGGAACCACTGGTTTAGATGCACCCTAGGTGTCTCATCATTCTGGCATCTGCAGTATGAGGATTGTATATAAGTCTTACATTCTTATATAAAGCCAAACATAATAAAAAACAAAATGGTTTCAACACTCAATTACTATATAACTATTAAATATTAATGTTGTCATAAAACCCAGCCCAATGTTGTCAGAAAAAGTGGCTATTGTTTTTCCCCCACCAATTTCATAAAGCTACAAGACAAACTAGGCATGTGGCCTCAAATATATGTTCCACCTATTTCAGTAGGAAGCCCTATATATGCAGGACAAAAATCCCAACCTTAGATCTGTCCTCAATGTAATTTTATAAAACCTTTTATGGCACTCAATCAAGCTGGTAGGTCCTGCAGATCCAATTTGCAGTTACCTTAGTAGTAGTTAATAAGTTAGCTGTGAGTTCTATGATTTTTAATGCTCCCCTTCAAATATCCTAGGATAATTATTGAATCCAATAGGATAGCATATCCAGTCATTTCTTTGATGGCTTTAATAATTGATCGAATTGCTATCTATGTGAACAATTCCACACAACTGTGGATAAAGTCACCTCGTAAACTCCATCACCAAGATATTTGTTGTGATTTAATTTACACCTTTCTCAACTTAAAGGATATTGGATTGAAGTGAAATAGAATTTTCCACCTTTCTATTACTCGTACCACTGAGCTGGTTTTCATTACTTGAAACTTTCCACTGTCTGCACTCCATCCATTTAGTCACGAACGGCACTGTAACGCTTAATGAATGACATATAATTTCAGACCCAGTCTTATCCACAAGTCATTTAATCTAGAGCTCTTGCATTCAAACCAACTTCATTCTACTTCATTAAGGAATGACTTCCTTAAATCCAATTTAAATGGTAGATTGGGTTGTGAGTGTTTTAACAAGATAGAAAGCAACCTTTCATGAGCCCCTGCTTCCCGTCTCCCCCTCCCCAAGGCATGCAACATCATAACCAAAATGTCATGTCATAAGAAAAAATGAGCTAAATATTCATCTCAGTACTTGTTTGGTAATTTGTAGGACAGAAATAGTAGTTACAAATTTGTTATAAATGGCTGATCATGGGGTATTAGTAATGGAAACTCTGACAGACCTTTAACGATTACAACATTAGGGGGCACCTCTATAATTAGTTTGCTACAAAGACCACAAAGTGCTTTGCTCTAAATTTATTAGCTGAACATACAGTAATGTCAGACAGCCAGAATGTTTTTAAGCATCCACCGATTTAGAAAATAAGTGGGTTACCACCTTAGATTTATTGTAGGCATCATCAGATCATTTCTACTATATTGCGGTTAATGCTAGAAAGAAACCCTGTCCTTTGCTTTTGGAAAACTCTTTTATATAATAAAGGCTAAGTAAGTATGAATTCTGTAAATTTCAAGGGCCTCCATGAAGTACACTACTGTTTTTTCTTCTCTATGTTTGTGTGAAGATTGTGGTTCTAGTTTTTGGAATAGCTTAGGATATCTTAGGAAATATAGGCTTGAATTCTCGACAGTCTCAGTAAGAGCAAACTCAATGAATCAGTAAGATTTACTTAAGTGTGGGCTCATCTTTTAACAATTCATGTAATGGGATTTATCTAGATGGATTTATCAATTGTTTTCAGGTCATGGTATGAAATGTTGTTTGAAAAATGCACACACATATCTCTACTGATTAAAGTAATGAATTAAGTTCACTTGCACATCCCCTAAATTATAATCTAGATCAGGGGTCCTCAAACTTTTTAAACGGGGGGCCAGATTACTGTCCCCCAGACCGTTGGAGGGCTGAACGATAGTTTTTTTAAAAAAACAATGACCAAATTCCTATGCACACTGCACATCTCCTATTTTGCTACTGTTATGAATCGTA
Source organism: Anolis sagrei (assembly GCF_037176765.1). Taxonomy (NCBI): domain Eukaryota; kingdom Metazoa; phylum Chordata; class Lepidosauria; order Squamata; family Anolidae; genus Anolis; species Anolis sagrei. Next base: position 137,978,464 of record NC_090021.1, on the reverse strand, counting down.
ATGTGAATATCTGATATGCAGGATGTATTTTTATTGTTACAATCTGAACATAAAGCATAGTTTTAGCATTTCTGAAGATAAAATAGTTCCAATTAAAATGAGGAAAACATTCTATTTTCTGTCTTTTTGAAAGTGGTTTTTGGAATATGTAAGCATGAGTCCCCTTTCGGGGGGAGAAGGGCAGGGTATAAATATAGGAAATAAATCTATATAAATAAAAATGTAATGTTCGTTTGTGGGATTAACAGAACTCAAAAACCACTGGACACCTAACAACCCAATTTATGTCCTTCACTCAAAAAAATTGATTTTGTCATTTGGGAGTTGTAGTTGCTGGGATTTATAGTTTTGTTGTTGTTGTTGTTGTTGTTCACTCGTTCAGTCATCTCCGACTCTTCGTGACCTCATGGACCAGCCCACGCCAGAGCTCCCTGTCGGCCGTTACCACCCCCAGCTCCCTCAAGGTCAGTCCAGTCACTTCAAGGATGCCATCCATCCATCTTGCCCTTGATCAGCCCCTCTTCCTTTTGCCTTCCACTTTCCCCAGCATAATTGTCTTCTCTAGACTTTCCTGTCTCCTCATGATGTGGCCAAAGTACTTCAACTTTGTCTCTAGTATCTTTCCCTCCAGTGAGCAGTCGGGCTTTATTTCCTGGAGGATGGACTGGTTGGATCTTCTCGCAGTCCAAGGCACTCTCAGCACTTTCCTCCAACACCACAGCTCAAAAGCATCGATCTTCCTTCGCTCGGCCTTCCCTAAGGTCCAGCTCTCACATCCGTAGGTGACTACAGGGAATACCATGGCTTTGACTAGGCGGATCTTTGTTGCCAGTCTGATGTCTCTACTCTTCACTATTTTATCGAGACTGGACATTGCTCTCCTCCCAAGAAGTAAGCGTCTTCTGATTTCCTGGCTACAGTCTGCATCTGCAGTAATCTTTGCACTTAGAAATACAAAGTCTGTCACGGCCTCCACGGTTTCTCCCTCTATTTTCCAGTTGTCAATCGTTCTTGTTGCCATAATCTTGGTTTTTTTGACGTTTAGCTGCAACCCGGCTTTTGCGCTTTCTTCTTTCACCTTGATTAGAAGGCTCCTCAGCTCTTCCTCGCTTTCGGCCATCAGAGTGGTGTCATCTGCATATCTGAGGTTGTTAATGTTTCTTCCAGCAATTTTCACCCCAGCTTTGCATTCATCCAGCCCCGCACATCGCATGATGTGTTCTGCATACAAGTTAAAAAGGTTGGGTGAGAGGATGCAGCCTTGCCGTACGCCTTTCCCAATCTTGAACCAGTCTGTTGTTCCGTGGTCAGTTCTTACTGTTGCTACTTGGTCCTTGTACAGATTCCTCAGGAGAGAGACAAGGTGCCTTGGGATGCCCATCCCACTAAGAACTTGCCACAATTTATTATGATCCACACAGTCAAAAGCTTTATAATAGTCAATGAAGCAGAAGTAGATGTTTTTCTGAAACTCCCTGCCTTTCTCCATTATCCAGCGGATATTGGCAATCTGGTCTCTCGTTCCTCTGCCTTTTCTAAACCCAGCTTGAACATCTGGCAACTCTCGCTCCATGTATTGCTGGAGTCTTCCTTGCAGGATCTTGAGCATTACCTTACTGGCATGAGAAATAAGGGCCACTGTACGGAAGTTTGAGCAGTCTTTCGCATTTCCCTTTTTTGGTATAGGGATATAAGTTGATTTTTTCCAGTCTGATGGCCATTCTTGGGTTTTCCATATTTGCTGGCATATGGCATGCATCACCTTGACAGCATCATCTTTTAAGATTTTAAACAATTCAGCTGGGATCTCGTCGTCTCCTGCTGCCTTGTTGTTAGCAATGCTTCTTAAGGCCCATTCAACCTCACTCCTCAGGATGTCTGGTTCTAATTCATTCACCACACTGTCATAACTATCCTCAATATTATTATCCTTCCTATACAGATCTTCTGTATAGTCTCGCCACCTTCTCTTGATCTCTTCAGCTTCTGTTAGGTCCCTGCCATCTTTGTTTCTTATCATACCAATTTTTGCCTGAAATTTACCTCCAATGTTTCTAATTTTCTGGAAGAGGTCTCTTGTCGTTCCTATTCTGTTGTCTTCTTCCACTTCCATGCATTGCTTATTTAAAAATAGTTCCTTATCTCTTCTGGCTAACCTCTGGAATTGCGCATTTAACTGGGCATATCTCCCCTTATCACTGTTTCCTTTTGCTTTCCTCCTTTCTTGGGCTACTTCCAGTGTCTCAGCAGACAACCATTTTGCCTTCTTGGTTTTCTTTTTCTTTGGAACGTACTTTGTTGCCGTCTCCTGAACAATGTCACGGACTTCTGTCCATAGTTCTTCTGGGACTCTGTTTACTAAATCTAGTCCTTCAAATCTGTTCTTCACTTCCACTGTATATTCGCTAGGAATGTTAGTGAGATCATATCTAACTGATCTCTTTAGTTTTATTCTAAATTGGGCAATAAGAAGTTCGTGATCTGAGCTACAGTCAGCCCCAGGTCTTGTTTTCACTGACTGGATGGATGTCCGCCACCTTTGGCTGCAAAGGATGTAGTCAATCTGATTTCGGTGTTGACCATCTGGTGAGGTCCATGTATAAAGCCGTCTTTTAGGTTGTTGGAAGAGAGTATTCGTTATACACAGCGAGTTTTCCTGGCAAAATTCTATCAGCCTGCGTCCCGCTTCATTTTGTTCTCCCAGACCATGCTTGCCTGTGATCCCTGTTGTCATTTGACTTCCCACCTTGGCATTCCAGTCTCCTGTAATGAAAATAATGTCTCTTTTTGGTGTATTATCCAGTAGGTCCTGCAGATCCTCATAAAACTGATCTACTTCTGCTTGTTCAGCAGCTGTGGTTGGGGCGTATATTTGGATCACTGTAATGTTGAAAGGCTTTCCTTGCACTCGAACTGAGATCATTCTGTCATTTTTTGGGTTGTATCCAAGCACCGCTTTAGCAAATTTCTTATTAATTATGAAGGCTACTCCATTTCTTCGATGTTCCTCTTGTCCGCAGTAGTAGATCTGGTGGTCATCTGATGTGAAGTGGCCCATTCCAGTCCATTTCAGTTCGCTGACCCCCAGAATGTCTATCTTTAGTCTTGACATCTCACCAATAACAACATCCAATTTGCCCTGGCTCATAGATCTTACATTCCAGGTTCCTATGGTGTGTTGATCTTTAGAGCATTGGATTCGTCGTTCACCTCCAGTACCGTCGGCCGCTAGCCTTCCTTTCGGCTTTGAGCTAGCTGCGTCATCACATCTGGGGCTAGTTGAACTTATCCTCTGCTCCTCCCCAGTAGCATTTTGGCCATCTTCCGACCTGGGAGTCCCATCTTCCAATGGCATACCGACATATCTCTGGTTGTACTGGTCCATTTAGTTTTCTTGGCAAGGATACTGGAGTGGTTTGCCATTGCCTTCCCCAGGGATCACGCTTGGTCTGACCTCTCTGCCATAACCGTCCCGTCTTGGGTGGCCCTTCACGGTTTCGCTCATGACATCATTGAGGTGCTCAAGCTCCAGCGCCCCGACAAGGCGGTGATCCTTTGCTGGAGATTTATAGTTTACCTATAATCAAAGAACATTCTGAACCCCATCAATGATGGAATTGAACCAAACTTGACACAGAGTTCTCCCATGACCAACAGAAAATATTGGAAGGGTTTGGTGCCTCCATAAATCACTGTGGACTCAATGATAGATCTGGACCAAACTTGGCACGAATATTCCATATGCCCAAATGTGAACACTGGTGGAGTATGGGGGAAATAGAATCTTGACATTTGTGAGTTGTAGTTGCTGGGATTTGTAGTTCACCTACAATCACAGAGCATTCTGAACCCCATCAACAATAGAATTGGGCAAACCTTTTCAGAACAGTGCTGCGGAGGCTCCAGGAGCCGCTGCTAGTCCAGATAAGCATGCACCCATCGCTTGTTCTCCCGGCGTGGCTGGGAGTGGAGCGGGAGGCACCTCGTGGCCACAGAAAGCACAGCAGAGCAGACGCCATTCCTCTGCAACAGAAGATCCCTGATGGCAAGGAAGGTGTCCGCGAATGTTGGAGGCGGCACCGGGTGGGAAGCCAGCATCACTTGGCCATGCCCAGCCGGCGCTGCCTCCACCATTTGCGGACACCCTCCTCACCATCAGGGATCTTTTGTTGCAGAACAATGGTGTCCACTCTGCTGCGCTTCTCCCTCCACAGGCCTCTCCCACACGGGAGAGAGAAGCCTGTGGAGGGAGAAGCGCTCTCTGCTCTCCCGCGGAGAACAGAGAGCAAAACAGAGTGGACACCATTACTCTGCGACAGAAGATCCCTGATGGCGAGGAAGATGTCCGCGATTGGCAGAGGCGGTACCGGGTGGGCATGGCCAAGCAATGGTGGCTTCCCACCCAGCGCTGCCTCCAACATTCGTGGACACCTTCCTCGCCATCAGGGATCTTCTGTTGCAGAGCAATGGGTTCTGCTCTGCTGCACTTCTCCCTCCACAGGCTTGGAGGGAGAAGCCTGTGGAGGGAGAAGTGCAGCAGAGCAGAACCCATTGCTCTACAACAGACGATCCCTGATGGTGAGAAGGGTGGAGGCGGTGCCGGATGGGCGTGGCCAAGTGATGCTGGCTTCCCACCTGGCGCCTCCTCCAACATTTGCAGACACCTTCCTCACCATCAGGGATCTTCTGTTGCAAAGCAATGGCGTCTGCTCTGCCGCTCCGGAGGGAGAGAGAGAGAAACGCCGCTGACGCAAGCGGTGAGGGGCTTTGTGCTAGGCCAGTACAGGCCGTGCGGGCTGAATAAATGCCCTTGGTGAGTTGCATGTGGCCTGCGGGCTGTAGTTTGGGGATCCCTGATCTAGATAGAGCAAAATCATTGCTCCATCCAGTACAAGCTCCAAGTGCGTAAACACCTACAAAATCACTATACAGTGGGGTTTTCTGAAAAATATGTGAGCACATGATTGTATCCTCAAATATTGCTAGTGGCTTACTGCTTTGTATGTTGGGCTATGACTCTGGACACTAGAGTTCAGCTAAGGAAATTCACTGGGTGACATTAGATATGTCACACACACTCTTTCGGCCTCATAGGAAGGCAAAGATAAAGCTCTATCTGAGCAAATATTGCCAAGAAATCTCTTTCATGGGTTTACCTTTGGGTCTGGCATAATTCAGAACAACTTAAAGGTACCCAACAACCTCATTCTGATTTTAAAATAGAGGTGTTATCTTCTCTTGGTTTTAATTTTTGCCCAAGTAGTTAATGATTTTCAGGAGATTAGTAAAAAAATGTTCTAAACTGGGTAGATTCTACTTTGTGTTATGAAGGGTGCATAAAATATAAACACAGGGCTGAATAGTGGGCAGTTCCAGCCTTGCACTGATGCTGACTTCTGTCATAGAACAGAGAAATGGAAAAGTCTAATGTTGAGACAATTGTTCCCTACGGATTGTGTTGAGAAAAATGACCATTCAGATTTCTCATCCTGGCACAGCTCTCAAGTGTACTGCCGGTGAAAGCCAGAGCAGCAGATTTCCTCATTCACTCGATATATAATGTTTATTTGGTTGAGAATGGAATTTAATACAGTGCTTATTGAGTCCTCCTGGGGAGATAGGGTGGGTTACAAATGATGATGATGATGATGATGATGATGATGATATTTTGTTCTTCTCACAAACACCCATATCCTTTCCCTCTATGTTAGTTACTATATCTGGTTGTATACTGCAATGATAAGAAATGGACTTGCAAGTAGAATATATTCTAGGTGTTTGCATGTATTTTATATGGTGGTGTTTTGTTTCCATAACAAATAAATATAGGAATTAATACTTACAAAACTGCATAGTATCTACAAGTTTCATATTATCCATTTCTCTCTGAATATATGAGAGAGCTCTTAGATTTCCCAGTTTAGAGGCTTTTGTAAATTCTTCACTTCCTTTTCACTCATCTCTCCCTTTCTTCCCCTCTTTTTTTGGAGTATGAGGTCTGTGAGAGCACAGGTACTAATTGGGACCTGAGAGGAAATTAGTCACTAACTTGGTTTGGAGTGGAATTTGCCACCACCAGCCTGTGAGGTCTTCCTGGCTTAGCCATTTGGAGCTTTGCTTAATATAAGCAGGGGATAATATATATTCAATTTCATTATGAAGTGTATTCATCAGGTGAATTTTAGAATACAAATAGCTGCTTTCTAATGTTTATATAGCAGGGGTGGTCAACATGCCAATGGCTGCAGAGACACATGCCCTTCATGGGCACTTGTTGTGAACTGGACCTACCTCTACCAGTAACAGCCTTCTAAGCTTTAAGCAAGAGCAGACTGCAATGGACCTGGGGGGGGGGGGATACAGTGCTTTTTCATAGCACCTTGGAGGGCCACACCAAATACAACTTTTTCAAAAGTTGTTGAGCATGAGAAAGACTCTGCTGTATTTCTTCCATGACTGGACCACATAAAGTCCAAGAAATATATTGTTTATAAAACAAAATCGGTCAAAGGAATGAGGTTAAATTTCAAAACCTTTCCCCTCATTTTGAGGGAAAGTATTCATGGGTTCTTGGTAACCTAATGTGTCCCATGGATTACAATTTCCCAATTTTTCCATAAGCCAATTTTGAAACTTGGGTAGAAATTCAGACATAGGTTGCTAAACATCCTCAGCATGGAAATTGCAGATCTAGCATCCAGAACAATGAAAACTAATCAATACTGTGAATTGTGATCATACAAAATTAGGGAGTCATTTCTCTGCTAATTTCATTCCCAAAGCAAGCAATGAGTAATTTTAGCAATTTTCTTCCTATTGAAAGAAAGATTTCACATTCTGTGCAAAAATTTAGTGCAATTTACTTTGGAGAATGGGGTAGAAAACACCATTTTATGACTTGGAAACAGCTTTTTCTTCACAGAAATAATATATCTGCAGAAATAGTATTTTCTAGAGAAATCTGATGGTTTCTGTGCAGAAAATGATGTCTTCTCAAAAATAAAATAAAACAAAAGGAGTGAAACTTTTGAAAAGCATTGACTCATCAACTGCATAGATTCTCCTCAGTCCAGATTTATCAACATCAGAGTTTCCCAAACTCAAGACAGGATCAGGGATACAATGTTCATTTACTGAATATTTTCAAATGTTCTTTCCATTCCTAGTCAGCATCTACATGGGGTTGATTATTTTTAACTTTCTTATTTTAGGAATTTGATCTCAAAGAATTCTGATTGTTGACCCAGCTTTGTTGGACTACTGTGAAAAGAAGTTAGTTATTCCGCCTGTGCCCTGATGTCCCAATGCAACTTCTGGCTTTTTGCCTCTTTTTCTATGTAGAAATATATGTATAATGTTGAAATACAATTAATCTAAAATGTATGTTTCAAAGAGATGAATGAAAGAAACAGAATGTTAAAATATATATCCATATCGTAGTTAAATATTAATTGAGAGTTTTCAAAAATAAGATTAAAGAGAAATGAGCATATTTAGAGGAGAAAACACGTGACACGTGAAAACACAGGAGCCATCTGTTGGTGAGGAAAAATTCTTGTTGGGTGAGGTCAAGGGGAACAGGCATTCGGGGTGAGGAAGGAGGGGGAGAGAGAGAAGCCGGAAAGAAGAGGGAGGATGAGGGAACCATGGAGCTCCTTAGGATGCTTTGTGGAGCCTTAAGGGCTCTACAGAGCACTCTTTGAGAACAAATACTTTAAAGGGATGGGATACTATCAATGCCCACCATTTTACACATATATATTAAGAGATTAAAAAATTTCTGTGACATGCAATGGGGCTGGTTTTTTTGTTTTTTTGTTTCATAATGAAAGACAAATTGGACTGAATGGGTTCATTTGGTTCAATTTTTATTTTTTACAAAATAAATACCGTACATAACAAATGGGCTCTCCCCATTGTGCTATTTGTGCACATTTCTTTACTCATGTAGGGGAGTAGCTGTGCTTACCCTTCTCTTTTATTTTCCTTCCTTTCATGAATAATAAAATAAAATGTGCTCTTTATGACTGAATAATAAAAGAATAGAGGATTTTAATAAGAAGAATGAAAGAAATAATAAAACAAAAGAAAAATGAAAGGCAACTGAAGTCCCACACAACCTGCTTCTGTTATTAGATTTGCAAAATACTTGCAAATGAGTCAGCATAGGGAAATGAACCATGGTCTTTGCTCTACCACCCACATTCCTTGGTGGATTCAATATTCTTAACATCAGCAATGCTCTGTTTATTTAGCTGAATTTCTAGCTTGACAAATCCAAAAGCTCAAGGCAAGCAACAATCCTCTAAAAACATAAATAAAAAAACCCACACTTTAAAAATGAAATCAGTCATACCTAGCAAATATTAAAACTCAACTCCTTGTGCACTTTTAATCCTGGCTTACCCCTCCCAGCAAATCTTACAATACTTCTCAAAGATGTTCCAATTTGGAGTTTAACGAATTGCCTGGCAAAAGGAGTGGTAAACCTGTGGAGCAGAAGCCAAATGACAAAGTTGGCATTAAAAGAAATTTGACTTCCCTACAGTTAAACTGTCTGTCTTCTGAACATGCAATTTTCTCAGAAATTGGACATTTTTCAGAAGTTTAATTTGCAAATTAAGCTTGTGTTTATCTTCAAATGACCACTCATAAAATAAAGCATGTTAAATGCAAGATAGAAGGGTGAATAAAATAAAGAAAACTCACATACTGTAAGAAACACTGCTTTCACCACTGGGGGAATACCCCTGCAAAAACAACAACAATAACAGTGTATAATATGCATCCACATTGTAGAATCAATGTATTTTAACACCACTTTACTTGTCATGCCTCAATGCTACAGCATTGTGTGAGTTGTAGTTTTACATGGTCTGCAAATCCCATGATTTCATAGCATTGAGCCATGGCAGTTAAAATGGTGCCACACTGCATTAATTCTACATGCAGTATTCAGGTACAGAGGCATCTGAACACTGCATGGAAATTATGGGATAGACTAGTTGTGGTCTGGAAAGGCAGCTCGTTCCAAATACTGAATCATTATCAACAGTAATATCACATTAAATCAGTGTTTCTCAACCTGGGGGTTAGGACCCCTGGAGTGTCGCGAGAGAGGTTTCAGGGGGGTTGCCAAAGACCATTGGAAAACACATATTTCTGATGATCTTATAAACCCTTTTGGCAGAGGAGGCTGAAGATCTCTGCCTGTCTTTCCCTTCCTTTTTGGTGTTGGTGAATTACAACTCCCAGAATTCAAACCACAACAGTATTCAATGTTAACTATGTAGGTAGTGTGCCAAGTTTGGTGCAGATCCATTGTGGCCTGGGTACAGACTGCTCTTTGATTGTAGGTGAACTATACATTCCAACAAATGTCAAGGTCTATTTTCCCCAAACACCACCAGTGTTCACATTTGGGCATATTGAGCATTTGTGACATGTTTGGTCCAGATCCATCTTTGTTTGAGTCCATAGTACTCTCTCTATGTAAGTGAACTACAACTCCCAAACTCAAGGTCAATGCCCACCAAACCCTTCCACTATTTCCTTTTGGTCATGGGAGTTCTGTGTGCCAGATTTGATTCAATTCCATCATTGGTGGAGTTCAGAATGCTCTTTGATTGTAGGTGAACTATAAATCCCAGCAACTAAAACTCCCAAATGACAAAATCAACAATATCCCCCCCCCCCCTCCAACCCCACCAGTATTCAAATTTGGGCATATCAGGTATTTGGTCCAGGTATTTGGTCCAGTAAATAAAAATACATCCTGCATATCAGATATTTACATTACGATTCATAACAGTAGCCAAAGTACAGTTATAAAGTAGCAATGAAAATAATTTTATCGTTGGGGGTCACCACAACATGAGGAACTGTATTAAGGGGTTGCGGCATTAGGAGGGTTGAGAAACACTGCATTAAATGATAGTTCTGTCTAGCTCATCCCAGTGACCAAATCAGCATTGATATGTTTGACATCAGGAAAGAAACAAAATTCCCAGCCTTCTACAGACTTCTTATGTAGGAAGCAGCATTTGTAGAAATCTGCTTGAAACTAACCTCAACTCAACATTTGCTTTATTTTCTTTGTGGAAAAAAATCCACAGCAAAAAACATCTTCTTCGGTAAGAGCAAGGAAGACATCAACCTGCTGAGAGGGAGTATTGGCACTTGCTGTGTGATCTTGGGCAGGTCATTTATAATCCCTTTGGGCATCAATTTAACCACATGATGATCAACCCACCTTGATATTCCCCTCAAAATATAACAGTGTTATTTTTTTAAAAAAAGTAAATAGAGATTTTGGTTTGAAAGGGATGAATAAAAACATAGTGGGAGGTTTATAACGATTTTACTATAACAGGATGTATTTTTGTATATTTCCGAGATAGGTACTTGTTAATCTTTGTAAGCACCCTCTTCACTCTGCTTGTCATTCCTCTTCAGAGAAGTGATGCCTGCAAAATGGAAGCTGGGTCAAGAAAGGATGAGATGTGGTGAGGTGTCCATCACCTTCTGACAGTGAGCAATAATCTCTTCTAATGCTGAAGTAAGAAACCTGTAATAGTGGGCTGCTCTGCTTTGCTGAACATGAACTTGTGGACAAACAGGCTTGAGAATGTGTCTCTAGGGAGACCCTGCAAGGTTATTCTATGTATCACTTAGCTGAATTTACTGTGTTTTTGCTACAGAGGTAAGCTTATCTGTACCACACAAGGGTCTGAAAGATGACTTCTCAAAGCAAAAAGGTGTGACACTTGTTTTGCCTCCTGCCCTCTTTTTGGTACACTCGCAGTTTGAATTACTACAAGCAGAGTCACTTCTTGTAAAGCTATGAAGCACTATATATGAGTCTAAAGTTGCTGGTTATATCAACTCCTGAAGAAGGGGATTTCTTTCCCTGAAACAGGGTACTGATGTCAGCCAGAATACTGAGAAGCAGATAGGTAGTGAGCTGCGATTGGGGACAGCTGAGACACAGGGGCAAGTGGATACACCTATGGTAGCTGCACAGTGGCGTTGAACCATGTCCACTGAGGATGGGCAGTAGGGTCTCCATGCCACTTATGAGACAGCAGAGGGAATCCCTATAAAGATGCCATGTGGGCCTGATCTGGTGTCCGGGACTCCCAATCATGCCTGCATTAGCGTAGATGGGCCCTTAATTTTCAAACCTCAGTTTCTCGGTTAGTCTAAGGTGCTACAAGGTCATTCTTCATACCAATATTTCAAACCAACATGACTATGTCCAGGCCCGTAGCCAGGATTTCGTTTTGGGGGGGGGGGAGCTGAATTTTTTCAGGGGGGGGTTTCGGGGGGGGCTGAGTCTGAGTGAAAGAGGTGGGTCGGACCTGGGCCTAGCAAACCTTTTGTATCATTACCCCAATACCCCCATGCATATGGAATATATTGAGTATGGTGATCAGATCATGATATGAATAAACATAACAGTTTAAATAATGCACCAGTCAGGCCTTTTCATGAACCACCAGGAGAATTTCAGGGGGGGGAGGGGCTGAAGCCCCTCAAGCCCCCCCCCCTCCCCGGCTACATGCCTGACTATGTCTTTGAATTCTACATCCAACTTGACTATAAGAACAATTGTTGAAACAATGAACAGCCTAACTACCTAGAAAATTTACAGATCCCAGACTGTTGATGCTAAATCGGCTATTTTAGGTTTATTACTTTAATGTGATTTTTGTATTCCATTTGACTTTGAATCCATCCTGACCACTATGCTACTGTGCACAAATGCTTCAGGCTTGAATATTGCACTCCTTCAATGCATTGGAGAAATCCATGAAGACTTCTGCTAAAACAAATAAGTTGAAGGTGACACTTCTCCCCTTTATAGATTTTCATCTTCTTATACTATATTTATAGTAAAATGAACTACTGTAACAATTTTTTTTTGAACTTGAACACCTTACCAAAGATCAGATCTGTTAAGAGAACAGAGTAATCATAAAGCAAAGTAATAATCATGCTTTACATGGAACGGCTTTTGAAGAGTGTTCACAACCTGCAGTTGGTTAAGGATGCATCAGCGAGCATACTGGTAGGTACCTGCATATGGAATCATATCACATCTCTTCTACAAGAACTATACATTTTTCCAGCCTGTTTCTTGTTTTTAAGAAGTGTAATGTCTTTAAGGTCATGCCGGGCACATGACCTTGGAGGTGCCTATAGACAATGCCGGCTCTTCGGCTTAGAAATGGAGATGAACAAACACCACACCCAGAATCAGACATAACTGGACTTAATGTCAAGGGAAAATCTTTACCTTTACCTAATGTCGTTAAGAGTTTAAATGGGTGAAAACTATGGCTTTTCCAGGCCTACATAGTTTAGGCTCAGAATAACTTTCTCTACTTCCAACCTGCCCATGCCTTAAAAAGGAGAAGCTCTTCTCTTGAGAGTCATGGAGGTGCCTACAGACAATAAAATGTAGTCATGGCCAATGTGACAAGAGATAGGGTCCTTCTAAGGCCCCTTCCACACTGCCCCTATATTCCAGGATCTGATCTCAGATTATCTGCTTTAAACTGGATTGTATGAGTCTCCACTGCCAGATAATCTGGGATAAGAAGATAATCTGGGTTCAGAACCTGGAACATAGGGGTAATGTGGAAGGGGTCTAAGTCCTTTCCAATAGATCCTTTGTCTAAAGCAAGTATGAGAAACTGCTTAGGAGTGTTGACAATTTTAATCTCTAAATATAAGTGCAAAAAGAACCCAAGAAAATCAGACTTGTATACCAATAAGTACCAATGTGCTAATAACTATTGAATCAGGCACCAATCTATAATTACTTACAGTTTAATAAACTAATATTAAAAGAAATCATTTACTGAGATGTAGACCCATATAAAGACTAATTCACTACATTTATTTCACAAAATAGATGCCAGTTACTGGATGTTTTCTTGTGTTATCAGTTTATGATTTACATATTGGGGCCGGTAAACATTTTATTTTATTGTTAGTATATTAAATTATAAGTACAGCAATTATAAATTGATTAATGATTTGATAGTTATTAGTCAATTGGTTCTTATTGGTGCTAGTTTTCTTGGGTTATTTTTGCATCACTATTTGGCCTCGAATTACTTCCTCTCATTATTTTAGCTGGATTGGCAGTTGGGTATTATTTCAGTGCTGGCAATGAGACAATGGGTTCATCTAAACTGTAGAATGAATGTAGTTTGATACCACTTTAATTGCTATGATTCAGTACTATAGAATCCTGGGATTTATAGTTTGCTGGGACACCAGCACTCTTTGTCAAAGAAGGATAAAACCTTGCAAAACTAACAAATCCAAGATATTCATACCAATGAGCCATAGCAGTGAAAGTATGTAAAACTGCATTCATTCTAAAGTGTAGATACACCCACTGTCTTTCTATGAGTAGCAGAGTAGCTTTAGTGAGAAATCTGGTTTTATCTCCCAGTGCCTCATCATTTCTGTCCACCCCCTCGTTTCTTCCTTAGATGTGATGAGAATGGGTAACAGTAAATAAACAGAGTTGCCACTAGGTATATGTAGACAGAAAAATCCTAATACCCTTGAATCTATTGGAAGTACACAGTTTAATATATATTCAGATTTGTCTTTCATATTTAATAGCACTAAATAATTTAAGAAAGGGCCTTGCAGTTCTACAGCTGTAACAATAAATACTGAAACATTAAAGATGAATGCATAAATCTATATTGCAAATGGATATAAATGCATTTATTTGTATTTCTTTGAGCAAGATGTTTAAAAAGAGAGCAATCTATACTATTGACCTGAGCTTAATTTTTTTTTGGCTTTGGATTAGCCACACATCTCAACAACTGTTTGCAATGAGCTGCCTAACTTTTGACTAAGCACGCTGATCGATATGCTCTTATATTCTAAACAAACAGAGCCACCACCTGCAGTATTTTGTTCTTGAAAGTTAACAAGTATTTTTCCCTCTGTGACTAATAAATGAAAAAGACATTATTGACTAGCCTGATCATTAAAGAATGGGGGAAACAAAGCTCCTACTTTGCTTGGAGTTATATCTTATTTTGCAACACAAAAGTAATGAAGCACAATGGAAATCACAATGTGGGGGTTAATCCCTTAGTAGCCTCAGCTATGTCTCTGAGAGCCAAAGTAAAACATTTCAGACCTATGACAACCTCATTACAAGTTGACAACCTCTGAGGCTGAAAGAGCTTGATTTTTCCATGGTACCTGTGATTTCAGGCCAAGTGGAGAACCGAACCCGGATCTCCAGTGTCATAGGTTCATGTATGCCTGCCTACCACAAAATCTGGGGACAGTCTAGATCAAAAATGCTTCAGACCAGTGTTTCTCAGACTGTGCTCCTCTAGGTGTTTTGGACGTCAGAAATCCCACCCAATTTACCAGCTGATAGGAATTGTAGGAGTTGAAGTCCAAAATATCTGGAGGAGCACAGTTTGAGAAACTCTGCTCCAGACTAACCGCAAAGACCATGGAGGTGTTCAGATCATTCTCTTTTGGAATGCTATAAAGTTAGTCTCCATATTCTGTATTATTGTTTTGTTTTTATTACCAGAGATAGAGAGAGGTAGTTGTGTGATTTCTTTTTGTCACCTATGCCACCTTTATAGTTTAAAACATTCGACTATACATGAGTACTGTGAATCTTGAATTGAGTGGATGGAGGCATTATGAGTTATTTGTCCTTCGGCAACAAAATATTTTGTGTTGCCCCTGGTATTGCACCATAGGCCTGATTTTATTTTGATGCCTAACCTTTATGTGAAATATGTCTGACAAACATTATCCTAGAACTTTATTGCATGGAGGTGGAAACTGGCACAGAAACAGACAGGCATATCATGATGTCCTGTGATATCCATAGGAAGTATCTGTCACCTTTTCACAAGAAGTCATCAGAGGTTATTGGTGGACAAAGCTGGTCAATAACTTCTGATTGTACTGCAGACCTGGAACTTGTCTTATGTAATGAAATAATTTTTATTATTTTTAAAAAACAGGGTACAGCATGAAGGTGGAGTGATACTATGCACTCAGAAGTGAAAATTTGTAAGGCTGAGACAACTCAGTTATGTGGCACCAGCAGTTTTTCAAGGTTTCTTGTCGTAATGAATAATTAGCTGCTATTCCACATTGTGAAAATAAAATGGGATGTGGACTTGCATTATACCTCTTTTAAAAAAAGAAAATATTTATCAGAGGAATTACATTCCATTTAGATAAAGGATGGGATTAATATAACTCTTCACATGTTATTGGATTGGAAAACCCAGCAGCACTAGCCTCCACTGCCAGACACGAGAAATGTGGAAGTTGCATTTCAGCAACATCTGGTGGGTTGGATATTGCCCAACCATGAGAGGAGGATAGGATGTTCTGCTACTTCTACATGATTAAGTCCCTTCCCCAAAAGTCTACATGGGTGACAAGAAAGCAAGATGAAAAAAATTGTCAAGAAAGCAATAGAACAGAAAAGACAAAAATGACAAGTTAAGGAAAACCTAACTGAATGCATCTATGTCTACTGCCTTCTTATGTATTCACCCCCAACAATGTATTTATTCATAAAATCCAAACTTGTACCTGTAGGGAATTAGGAACACCCTCTAGGAAAAATAAAACCTGGGCTGAGAGTAGATTTTCCAGGACTAGGTCTGACTCATTATTTTAACCATATAGTTGGAATTATTTATATTTATTCTCTTTTTCCCCTCACAGGCTTCTCTCTCTGCTCCAGCCCAATGATCCTGAAAGCCCAAGCACCGAACTGTAGTGACTTACATAAACACACACACACACCTCTTTTGGCAATAGATATTTGGCACAATGCCTGATAAATATGCAGTGCTTTGGCTGTTTTGATAGGCCAAGCCAGGAGGTGGTCGACAGTTCAACTGCTGAGATCCAGGAGGTTTAAAGCAGAAAGTTTTCCCAGCTGATGTCCCTGTTGCTTGCATTTTATAACGAAAAGAAAAACTCAAAGCGAACATAGAAAGTGGGTTTCTGTGACAGACTGCCTAGCTGGTTGGTTAGCAGTTATGTTTACTAGTAGTAGCCCTTTTGGTTGACTGGCTGCCCTAACTCATATACACAGAAGAAAGTTGCACATATTCAGCTGGAATGTTTTTTACCATTTGTTCTATGAACTTTTTTAGTGAGCTGCATAGTGTGAGGAAATTGATAGGACACAAAATACATGGTGCTGGTCCACCCACTCTTGGTCAGTAGATAAACAAAAGCTATCTGATTGAGGCTAGGCTCCAGCAGAACCTAGCTTATAGATGACTCTGGGCATGCGTTGTGTTTTCTGTCCCTTACAAACCCTTGTATCTGTATCTTAACCAGAATGGTCTATTTAAATAAGATTTCAGCCTACAAGCTTCATAGCAAGCAGTATTGGACTCCCAAGATGTTAATCACTTGCAATGTATATAAACAAGCCAAGAGTCTCAGTCCAAGTAAGCAAGAGTTTTTACACATACCCAAACATATTTAAGACTAGTTGGGAAGATAGCAGACATCCAGCCTGTTGCACCCAAGCCCGGAAATACCATGACCATAACACCACACAAGAGTCAAGACTATAAGCAAACAATAAAAACCTCATAAAACATATGAAAAAATCAGGAAAATGGATAGAAGAGGTAGAATCCAAAAAAGGTTTAGCAATAGGTGATAAATAAATAGTAATCCAAATGTCTCATACAGATCCAAAGGAAGCACAGTGCAGGAATAGCCAAACATCACAAGTATAGCATAAGTCCACAAACAAAAGGTATACTTAGTAAAACTTGAGCAGGAATATAAAAACAAGAACATAGAAAACTTAGATCAAAACCAAGATCCAAAACCAAGGCTTGACTTGAAACAAGAACCAGAGAACTCAGGCCTAGCTTCTCACTCGAACACAACGTTGCTTGAACTAACCCTTAGGTAAATAATAACATGTTATTTAATAGGCACCCATGAAATCATTCCTTTTCCAGTGAATTTTCTCTACAACTTTCCCATGTAATCACTTTGCTCTGATCTATAAACAAAGGCTTTTGTTGATCTCCAAGTGTTTTTCCCTGGGAGCTTTCCTTATTACTTAGCTCTTTGCCTGACTCCTTATCTAATGTTGCAATTTCTGGCTCCTCTGACTGATCTTGAAGCCCTGCACAGGTTTCCCACAGAGAGAACCATCATTTCACTGACTTAAATCTTCATCACATTGTGCCCTAGGAAATCCCACGGGAAATCCCACAATCCTCTCTAAATCATCAGTGAATTCATCAGATTCAGGCTGTGCTACAACACAGCCCTACTATCAGGATAAATGGAGTTCGCCTCAAGAGGGCAGGCTGACATGAAACAGCAGTGTTGGTAAGCCCCTGGCCATTCAACTCTTTTGAATGATGGAACAATGAGCTCCAGGTAGCTTGTCCCTTTGTCCCTTTGATCCAGTCTGCTGCTTTCATCAGCTGGAGCGGGGCATCCCATCACCAATGTTGAAGTAAGATTCAGATGTCCTTCTTTAGGCTGAATACAGTTGTGTTACCAAGTTGTCCTTTGAATATGCCATCTTAAAACATTTTGCTATCTGCGGTGAATTTGTCACATCCATTAAAGTGAAGAAGGAACAGATTTCAGTGCTGTGCACACTTACTCCACAGGATGCTGGAGGATTTGTTCAGAAATACAGACCAGAAGCCAGGTCCAACTGAGCTGCATTATCTAGTTCTTGAAATTAATGCCCATCACTAAGCAGGATATAGAGTTTACCTCAGGAAAGAATCTTGAAAGATTGCATGTGACCTAAGATTTTGCATTCTGAACTATGCAGTCTAGCTGGACCCTGATCACATTGGCCCAGCTAGATCATCAGTGCATCTTCTGGCCATCACAGGCACCTCTGTTGATATCAGCAGAGGAATTTATGTAATCGCAAAAGGCATTTCTACACATGATATAAAATCTGGAAGTAACTGGCTTAAAAGGGGTGGGGGGTGGGGTGGCTAAACAAAGTTTAGTCAAAAAGCAGGAAGGATCAGGTTAAGAGCTAAAAAGCACATGTTATAAAGGTGTACTTAAAACCCAATTCAGCCTGAAAGAAGCACACCTTTGTATTACTGTACATGCCTGCAGTCATGCAGAATATATGATGTCCTTCCCTACTCCCTGTATAGACTGCTCCAGCACACATGCACTTTTAGAAAGCCAGAAACAGCTGAACAACTGATCGAGTTGCCAAATGTACACACAGGTGGTGCAAGGGAAGCACAAATGGAAAGCAATTAGAACTCTCTGAAAGTCTTTATTTTACACTTTATTATCTTTAACAGGAGTTGAATTGAGAATTGGGGGAAGAGAGAGATCTGATAGAAGTTGTTTTTAAAAAAAATTCCTTCATGTGCTGGATCTCATCTGCGCACATGCAAATCTGCTTGTGTTTATATTTAGATAGTTGCATGTGCACATATACAATCCAGCACATAACGGAGGGATTTTTTCTAAAAGAAAGGACTTCCATTGGATGTTCCCTATCTGCTCTCCATCTTGATCTACTTCTAAATAATGCTGTGAGGATGGCGGGGACCATATCCCAGGATGGAGAGCTCTGTGTATGGATCTGCTTTCAGGTCCTGGGATTTTTGACTCAGTTCTAAAATGCAAATTTTGACACTGTCTGGAAGTTCCCCCAAAAGGAGGGAGCCAATCTGCACAGAGTTGCTGTGACAGCCAAGAGCTCACAGTGAACTTTGAAGCTACCTGCAAGTGATAATGGTGGCAATATGGGCACAATCCATCCTTTTTTTCCATCACTGATACACATATGGAAAGGGATATGGAAGCAGTACCAGGTGTTAGCAGTAGACCTGATCCTGCTGTTTACATTGCCTTGTAACCTCAGGGAAACTTCTGTTATTCAGGCAAACTCCTGTTTAACTCACTGTACTCATACTCCCCAGAAATGAAGGTATATTTTGATGTCCATGTAAGCCCCTTCTAAATTGCCATATAACATCCAGATTATCTGCTTTGAACTGAATTATATGGCAGTGTAAACTCATATAATCCAGTTCAAAGCAGATAATGCGAATTATCTGCTTTGATAGTCTGGATTATATGGCAGTGTAGAAGGGACTGTAGACAAACCCTAGATCTTCTTGGCTTTGTATGAGACTATGCTTTTATTGAAGTTTCACATGATATTTAAACATATTATCCAATATTTTGTAGGATTAAATGTAACAACCATATGCCTTTTTCCATTTCAGTTACTATCACAAGGCCCTGTTGCTGCAGCTTGATGAATGCTTGGCTCTTGTTTACTCTCTAGTTGTTTGTTCAAAAAACCAATCTGACCTAAATTTTAAGTGTTTGAGTGATAACAAAATTTTTGATTTTTCAAAGAAAATGTAGTGAAACATAATAGTGTACAACAACACATTCAAATATATACCGTAGCTATATTTTGGGAAAAGTAAGAGAGTACACAAATGTCTGTAGTGTTCACGTACAGGCATTTAAATTCATATCCAAACAAGACAAACTATGTAAAAATATTTCCAATTTTAGTTACCCCCAATACAAAAAGAAAATGACCAATGAGATTTTTAATGTGAAAATGCCAATGCATTCCCATTAAAAGACCAACAATTTTGCCTACAATATTGTATTTTAAGTAAGCTACACATTTTTAAAAAATTCAAAAACATGGTTTGTTCAGCTTGCGAAAAATCATTGGAAAATGTGCAATAAATGTTATTATTACATTCAAGAATGCATAAATT
The DNA here is from genome assembly GCF_037176765.1 of Anolis sagrei. Lineage (NCBI taxonomy): Eukaryota > Metazoa > Chordata > Lepidosauria > Squamata > Anolidae > Anolis > Anolis sagrei. Next base: position 137,958,653 of record NC_090021.1, on the reverse strand, counting down.
GAAGATTTGTATCCCTCCTAGAAGGAAGACACATTTCACATAAACACAAAGCAGGAATGCAGGAAATGTAGTCCTCCACATATTTTGGACTGCAGTTCATGCCATATCTCATAATGTTTGTCAGGGTTGAAAGGAAATAAAATCAAAAATATCTGCATGATCCCTTGCTCACTACCTCTGTGTAAAGTCTATTAATTTTCAGGATGGTCCCTCATGTAAGAGACCCCAGCATTTCACATTAATGCAGTCACAGTGTAGTCTGAGATGCAGGTGAAGTCACTGTGATATTTCCCATAGTTGCATTCCCTAGAAGAATCCAAAATCTCGGCAGCTATATAGAGCCATATGAACAAATCAGTTCTAACAGCTTTCATCTCCACTGGGAGAGGTTCATAGTAGTTACCTCAAAAATCTACCTAATATTTTCATCTTAAGTTACTGTGAAGATTGCGACTAAGTTCAAGAGAAACAGAAAGTTGAGGATACCTCAGGGACAGAGGAAAAAAACAGGCAATGTCCTTGATGAATAGTTAGAGCTTGGAAAAACTCTGCTTTTAAACTACAGCTCCTAGAATCAGTATGGCCATTCTTAGAGGCATAGTCCAAAATAGTCACATTTCCGGACTCCAAGGAGATGCTTCCTTTTAATAGCACACTGTTTTCTATTTTCTCTTTGGCCAGACCAACAAACACAGCTATAGATCAACTTATTTGTGACCTCAGGAGGACATGCACTGGGTCTCTTAAGAAAGGTAGTTAAATGCAGGCAATATTTTTCATGGACTGCAGCCCATGAGCAAATATTTTTTGATGTTTTAATAAATCATGTTTTCTTTCAGAGCAAATAATAGAACTGTAGGGTGCACATTTTATATTCAGTGACAAAGTACAATTCATCATTGCTGACCTTTCACGGAGGACAACTATCCAAAGAAAAAAGGACTAATATAAAATTATATTTATATATTTACATTGAGCACACCTGCTCATTTATTTATGGGCACATATACTTCTGAAAGAGTCTACTTATTCTTCAAAGTGTCATAATTGAAAGGTTAGTGGTGATGTAAGGTTATAGTTAAACATTACATCATCACTAACCTTTCAAAGATGACAATTGAAAAAATAAAAGAGAAAAAAGCTAATATAAACCTTTAAACCCATAAATAAAAAAAACACACCCACCTGCACATAAATCTTTGCCCTAGCATTTTATGCACTTGTCTTAAAAGAACAACTCTTTAAAAGTTTGGCAGCTGTATATTCTGTTGTCCTTTTGTATGTAGGAAATTAAACACAGCTTTGCTGGTTATCAATGAATTTTTCCTGGCATCATTTAAACTTCCTTTCTCTTTAGCTCGGTTTTGAATCTCAGTCTAGAGATTGTATTAATTAAACAGACAAAAATAGTGTGAAGTATGACTTTGGCTATTTCACGCATACTACTACTGACTTGTTTCTTGGAGTACTCAATACTTGTACTCAAATTAATAGTTTTTCAGTGCAGTTCTAAATGGGGTCAGGAAGGAGGAAAGTGGTGGAAATATAGCCTTTACAAAGATGTACTGGCTTTGTTTTGGGTGAGTGAACAATTATGTGCTTGTGGAGTTATGCTGAGTTAGAGGTGTGTATTTTTACTTTGTGTCTCTATTGGGGTAACTGGGAAGGAGTAAATTAGATGAGTTCAGCTAACATAGAGTGCTTCTACAATGCCAAATAATTTAGAATGCAATTGCACTCACCTGCATGTGTCCACAAAATGCAAACTGGGTGGTGCAATTTCTTTTAACTCAGGGAAGGATTCAGACCTTCCTTAGATTAAAAAAAAACACAGGGGAAGGTCTCAGTCTTGCTTCAGGATTTCAATCGTTCCATGTGTTGTGATAATGGAGACAGCAATCCTAGATCCCTTTGTAAGTTCCAGGATCATGGCCCCACAGCCAACACATGCTCCCCAGGCTTTGGCAGCCTAGGGAAGTAGGATAGCAGCCTAGGGAAGTCATTCCTGCCACCTGCATTCCAGTTCTACCTCCCAAAAGACAGAAAGTGGCACCTTGATCTGCTAGTTCTCAATTTTCTGGTTCCTCTCTACATGACTGAGCCCAGAAGCTTGAGAGAAGAGGAAGGTGCTGCTCCTCCCAAGTGGATTTGCTCAGGCCCCATCTACACTGCCATGTAATGCAATTTTATATGGTCAATGCAGACTCATGTAATGAAGTTTAACTGCAGTAAACTGCATTATGAGTCTACACTGGGCCTTTGTCGGATGAGACAAATCAGGAAATGGAGACCTGGCAGATCAAGGCAACTGCTGTTTCTATCTTTTGGCTGGGGGATTAGGGTGGTAGGGGGGTTCGAATCCTGCCCAATTCCCAGCTATAATGAAACCTGTTTTAGCATGGCTCGGCTGTGGGCAGGCATGTAGCCGGGGGGGGGGGGGGCTTGGGGGGTTTCAGTCCCTCCCGAAATTCTCATGGTGGTCCGCAAGAAGGCCTTACTGGTACATTATTTAAACTGTTATGTTTATTCCTATCATGATCTGATCACCATGCTCAATATATCCCATATGCATGGGGATATTGGGGTAATTATACACAAGGTTTGCTAGGGTAGACGCTCTTTCACTCAGACTCAGCCCCCCCCCCCCCCCAAACTGAACTCAGTCCCCCCCCCCCAAAAAAAACAACAAAATCCTGGCTACGGGACTGGCTGTGGGGTTTCTGTCCCACCTCCAAGGCAGCTGACGGTAAACTTTTGTAGATCTATTGCAGCCCCAAACCAGTATTTTTATACCAGTTTTGAGCAGAGTAATATGGCAGTGTGGAACAACCCATAGCCAAAACATCTAATCTTTGCTCCACTTGAGGGAATTGACTGGCTTTGAATCCATTCCCTTTTTAGTGTCCTTACATTTCTTCCTCCCATTGGAATTACTACTTTATGGCAGAAGAATATTTCCACTCCATTACCACTAGCTAAGAAATCTGAAGGCTGGGGGGGGGGGGGGGGGGGTTGCATGTAAACCATAAAATCAATGTAATTTGATATCACTTTAGTTGCTACAGCTCAATGCTATGGGATTATGGGGGTTTCTAGCCTTCTCTACTAAAGAGTGCTGATGTTTCACCAAACTACAGCTTCCATTGACCTACAGCACTAAGCCATAGCAGTTAAAGTGATATCAAATTGCATTCATTCTACAATGTAGATGTATCCTATGACTGTTTTGCTTATTGTTGGAAGAAAATATATTTCAGGCTTCCACTAACACTATCTGGCAATTTTGTCTTTTTCTTTTTGTCCTTTTTAAACACAAAAATGAAGGGAAAAGAGACAAAAAACAACTGTATCTATGGTTGTGACTTTTATTAATCTTGTATTATCTGTTTGTCAAATTGAGCTTGGCAAGTTTTAAAAGTAATACAATTAATTTAATTCCTAACTAGTGGCCACTGCTGGATGCCCAGAAGAAGGCGAAAAACCTCCAGGATCTATGTCCAATCTGCCCTGGAGGAAAATTCCTTCCCGACCCCAAAAGTGGCAATCAGTGCTACCCTGGGCATATCAGCAAGGACCACAGACCAGGTACATCATTGCTCAGGCAGCTATATTCCCTCCCTCATTCCTCAAGAGTCAGAGAATACATCCTGTTGTCCATTTCTGCCACATCAGTTTGGTTCCACTCTCCTCCACCATTCAAAAAAAAAAAGAAAAAAAAAGCTGGGCTGGATCTTCAGATTATTCTTTGTGGAAGGCACCAGACCATGGCCAGATCCAAAACTTTGGGAAGATAGCTTCTTCTCTTCCTGAAAGTCCTTCTTCTTGGTCAATTTCATCTTTTTTTTGTCTTTTTCACCTTCAGTCTTCTTTAGCAAGAACTTCTTTCCCTATATCATGCTGTTATCAAATATAAGATATTATGCCTTTGATGGATATGCAAATCACCACCATCACCACCACCAGAAATCTATCAGAAAAAGCACAACCCATAGCTTCTCAAATCATGAAGAATTAGCTCCACAATCCCTTAGTTGAATGTTGGGATCGATCCTTCAAACTAGATGGTTTGCCCAGTTGGTGGGGTAGAGAAATAAAACAAAAGCTCTACATTTTCCATTCCTGGCAGATCATTTCCATGGGCTTGAAAACTCTGGACTTGCAATTTGCCATGTTGGACATTGGTCGCTTAAGCAAGCTTGATAAGGGACTGAATGACATGGTGCTGTTGTTATCCCAGAAGTTTGGGTATTCCTTACCTCTTTTGAAGATCACAACCAGGCCTCAAATGCTACTACCATGCATGACATTTCTTACCTTCTTTTTGATGGAAAGGACATTTTAACATGTTCTATGAAGAAATGAGCTTTCCTCCACATGCTACACTCTATATGGAAGAGGCTTTGCTTTTAGTCCCTAGAAAAAAGGTGATCTGGATCATGACAAGTGGCCAAGACAAGTCCACTGCTCAACTAAGATGTTCAGATGTATCAAATCTATTGTGCAAAGAAAAAAGAGAAAAAAATAGAATTATTCAGTGCTAAAGAAAATACCTCTATGAATTTGAGAAGATGTGGGTGTGAAAGATAATTTATATTCAACTCTACCAAATAATATCTTCTCTCTTCTTGACTCGCATGCTGAATGGAACTAAAAACTAAGTGTAATGTTTAGTTTAGTTTTAGTTCTAGTTATATCTATATATTATTAATGTATAGTCCTTTTTCTGTTTGAATGTTGTTGTTTTTTGTCTATCTGCATCTGTCCCCTTCTTCCTCCTCCTTCTCCTCTTCCTCCTCAACCTCTTCATATCCTGCTGTTAGAAGCAAATTGTAAACCAAAGAAGTATCAGTAGAATAAATTTCCTTTGAATTCTTATATATTTTGAGATATGACTGGAACTACTTACCTCCTCAGCTTTCAGTGCCAAACTCCACCGTGGTCTAATGTTCCAGATAGCAAATGCAAAGTTCTGGGTTCAGGTCCTGTTGCCCGTTCACCCTCAAGAGTCTGATGTGCTGCAAGGAAAACAGTGCATTATGTAACATTGATAGTGCCTGAAAAGAAAAAAATGAGCTTGCAAAAGTCTTCAAGAACTTGTAGAACCAAAACATTTGATTTACCTTGTACTGTGTGATGCGGCACTCTTCTGATATTCCCAGGTGTCTCTGATACAGGCATCACCATAATTAGGCTATTGTGCATATTCACTCAATGGTTGAGAAGCTGAGATACAGTACAATGTAAAACAGACATTTTTATACACTGTGACCCTTTTAAATTCCTGCTCCCGCCTATCTGGACCCAGCTTCATGGTGCTTGGCTGTGCTCCGATGACATCGAAACAGCTTCTGGGAGGAATCTCTGCATAGGCAAGACAGAGGTGCTTGCCGACCAATATGAGAGAGTTCCCCACTCCCAACGCAGATTCCCACTCTCCAATGGCTGACGAGGGGCAGGTTAATCCAGAAAACAAAGGTGCTGAAATGAGCTCTGAATGTATTATTGGATCCCTGTCGAGGGACAAACATCAGGTCCCAAGAGTCTTTATTGTTGAGATGTTTGCAATCTGAGTCCCAAGTGAATGGGTGCAGTTCCTCTTGTGTTGTTGTCCAAAGAGTCCAACGCAGGTCATCTTGCTTCATGCTTTTATACAAGCATACATATAAATCATATAAAACCATCAATAATATACACAATTTTTATAGGCACACATCAGGATCCATAGGAGTTAGGGGGACCATGTGGAGGCCTTATCCTATGGAGATCTGGGGAGCACATAAAGAATGTGGGTCAGGAAACCGTCTAGGGACCCTACTATAAGGAAGTCAGGATACTCCTGAGGGAAGGAAAGGGGCTTTTTGGGTCCCCAGGAGTCCCTTGCAGGCAAAGGACATGGGGAACCACGACACACTAGGGAGAGAGGCGCAAGGGCATTTGGGGCATGCAGAAAAGGGGTTAACCATTGGCTACATTGGCAAGGAAACAGCAAAAGTGAGTAAAATATGAAATAGAGATAGAAGCATAGGCAGAAAGGATGCATTTTAGACTTGAGAAAGGATACATTTTGGACTTGAGAAATAACTGCAATATTAGAAAATATATTGTTTACTTGGCTATCCCTTTGCTAACCCTTTTAGCTTTACCAGGCTACAGCATTTACTGTATTTGTATACCGCCTTTCTCAACCTTTCGGCGACTCAAGGCAGTTTACAGGCAACAAGTAATATACATAATATCAAAATGCACATAAAAACATTAAATACAATATAAAACCACAACAGAAATAATAAGCAACAGCCAGGAGACAGGTGTTTCTAAAGTCTCTTCCTCAGTCCCCTTTCTCCTCTTAGCTGGCTTGAGGGCGACCGGGGGAGAAGCAGCAGGATTTCCTCTTTCTCCTCCGGAGGTGGCAGGCAGATGTAGTCAGCAACAGCCAGGAGACAGATGTTTTTAAAGTCTCTTCCTCAGCCTCCTTCCTCCTCTTGACTGGCTTGGGTGGGGGGGGGGGGGAGAGAAGCAACAGGATTTCCTCCTCCTCCGGAGGTGGCAGGCAGATGTAGTAAGCAACAGCCATGAGACAGGTGTTTTTAAAGTCTCTTCTTCAGCCCCCTTCCTCCTCTTAGCTGGCTTGGGGGGGGGGGGGGAGAGAGAAGCAACAGGATTTCCTCCTTCTGAGGTGGCAGGCAGATGTAGTATTGTTGCTGGGGGAGGGGCTCCCAGCCGATGACCCAGGAGACAGGGTGGAAATCTGTCTTCCTGGTTCCTCCTCTTCACTCTGGTTTCAGAGTGTCAGCTGGTGCTGGGGGGAGGGGCGCCCAACCAATGATAGAAATTTAAATGTCTATCGCCCCATCTAGACAAAAGGCACTGGAATCCCTTTGTTTGTGAATCAACGGCTGGGGTAGATCATAACAGGGAAAGGGGGGAGATGACCTGGGTGTAAAGGAGGACCCTTGGATGCTAGAGGGAGACAAATAGCTTCTGCCATTTTTGGAGACAGAATCTTGCTTGCTCCCTCTGGGGTGTCTTCTGGGACACCAGCTAGTTCCGCCTCTTGAGATTGGGTTACCCATGCTGGCCAGATCCCCTGGCTTTCTCTTGGGTGCCTGTTTCTCTGTTGCAGCAGATGGGGCTGCTTCCACCAGCGGGGAGTCTGAGATCAGCCCCAAAAGGGAGCAGTCATAAGGGCTTTCTTAATGGCATCAAAGGCAGACCTGCACTCAGTGGTCCATGTCCGGGCAGAATCTGGCCTGCTGGTGGTCTCATACAGGGGCCTGCCTAAAACTCCAAAAATTGGGATCCAGATTCCTGCAAAAGTCTGCCATGCTCAGAAAGTCTTCCAGCTTCCATGGTGGCAGGAATGGCTGATGGTTTCTGTAGTCCAACGCGATGTCCTTCGCAAAGTAATCCAGGTCCAGTCCTCCTGATCAGCCATGGATGTTCTTCTCGAGCTGTGCCGGGATGCCTCCAAGACCTGTAGCACACACCCTCAGTATTTAAAAGTGGTAAATGGGGTCCCTAAAACATTCACACACATGCACTCAGGAGGGAAAGGAGGACCCTTGGTTGCTTGGAGGAGACAAATACCACACCCCTCTCTGCCATTTATGAAGATATATGTATATATACACAAGCATTGAGAAAAAAAATCAGAATTATTCCCTGCCCGCCCCTTACCTACTGTTGTGGGGTTCTGGTTCCCCAACATCCCCTGTGAGGGTTGTTTAAAAAGTTTTTCCCCCTGTGGGACTGGTGCCGGGCTGAGGGCAATAGGACAAGGGGCAGATGGGGTGGAAAGGGCCAGAGCAGAGGGGAGAGGAGGGTAAAGGGAGACAGTTGAGATGCCTCATGGGGCACCCCTGGGAGGTGCTACATCTGTGAGACAAGGACGGTAAGGAGGAGGGGTGACATATACATCAAGTCTGTCCTCTTCTTGGGTGAAAAAGAGGGTCAAGAGGGAGATTTCCAGGGCCAGTTGATGCTCCACCCGACAGCTTCACTACCTGAGGGTTGCCCAAACTGGCAAAGGCATTTGGGCAACTGGGACACAAAATCCTAAATTGAAAGATCCCCCCCTTTTTTTTCAAAGGAAAGGGAAACAAGCAGGGAAATCTAGGAGAAATAATCCATCTTCTGGTTGTCTCTTCATGATCCTTATTGCCCTACTGACAAAGCCAACTGCTTCACCCTGGGTCCCCTGCTCTGCCTTAACTGACACGGAACAATTGACGCATCACAATGGCAGACATGGCACATCATCTATGCCCGTTAAAGCCATGTCTGCCCTGAACTACATGCAGTGAAAAGAGCAAACAATTAGCTTTGTTGTGTATTGGCATCGGCCCTCTTCTTCCTCTTGTCCTTCTTCACCTTTTTCTTCTTTCTTCTTCTTCTTCTTCTGGTTCCTCAAACTCCTCATGTCTTACTGTTAGAAACCAATTGTAAGCCAAAGAAATATTAGTAGAGTAAATTTCCTTTGAGTTCTGTATATTTTGAGATATGACTGGAACTACTTACCTCCCCACCATTCAGTGCCAAACTCCACTAAGATGTTCAGATGTAGCAAATCTATTCTGCAAAGAAAAAAAATAGAAAAAATAGAATTATTCAGTGCCAAAGAAATTACCTCTATTAATTTGAGAAGATGTGGGCATGAAAGATCATTTATAGTCACCTCTGCCAAATAGTATCTTCTCTCTTCTTGACTTGCATGCTGAATGGAACTAAAACTAAGTCTAATGTTTAGTTTAGTTTAGTTTTAGTTCTAGTTATAGCTATATATTATTAATGTATAGTCCTTTTTTCTGTATGAATGTTGTTTTTTTGTTTATTTGCATCTGTCCTCTTCTTCCTCCTCCTCCTTCTCCTCCTCAAACTCTTCATATCTTGCTGTTAGAAGCAAATTGTAAACCAAACAAGTATCAGTAGAATGAATTTCCTTTGAATTTTGAGACATGACTGGAACTTAGGCTTGGGCGGTTTCGTTCGTTAATTTCGTAATTCGTTATTAATTCGTATTTAAATTAGCTTACGATCCAATATTGTGCCATGCAGGAATAGTGTGAGGAGTAAATTAGATTCGAAACAATTTTTTCAATTTATTTCATAATTATTTCGTAATTATTTCGTAATTATTTTCGCATGTCTGCTGCAAGTTTTATAGTTGTTGTTTGTTTTATCACACCAACAGTCAACAACAGAGGGAGAGGGAAGCTTCAGAAGTCCCCCCTGTCCCATTTGGAGGTTTTTTTTAGCATATTGCGCAATCGCGTCCGCCATTAACGAATCGATTCGTAATTATACGAAATTTCATATATTTGTTGCTGCAAAGGAAAGAAATCAATGTCATCTTATGTTTATTATCTATGGAGACTGGACATCTCCAGTGGATGAAAGAAGAAACAGCTTTCTTACAATACGTAGCTCAGTGACTTCTTTGAGGTCTTCCTTTTCAGTTGGGGTTCTGCTGAGCATGTCTTCTGCTAGTCATTTAGCTGGAGGTCTTTCATTGATGTACAAACTGTAACTGGTTTCCCTTCCATGGAATCATGACTTTCCAGTGTTCACAAGATCCCGTTTTCTTAGTTCTTTGGTCAGCAAAAAGCTCAGGCACTTGACTTTCAATGTCAATAATTTTCAAATTGTGGAGAATTGACCAGAATTTGGCTCCATTACACCTCATTATTCAGGTGGAGAAGATGAAGGCATATGATAAGGTATCACTTTTGATTATTTACCTTCATTCCCAGGTGATGTAAGCCAGAGAAAGTGGAATATGAAGGCCTAAGTAATGCCCGAGGAATATCTTCATGTTGTTTATCACTGTGTAGATCAAATATGCCTGCCACAAACAGAAAGATAAAAGAAACCTTTACCTGAAGTTTGCAGTCTTAAAAGTTCAGAATGGAAGTGGAAAGAGAAATTAAACTCCATGTGGATACCTCTTACCTAGTAGTTACTAATCATTCCTGTGAATCTTCTACTTTGTGCAGACTCTTGAATGCTGTATCTTCAAAAAAATTCCTGTAAATTCTGAACATCCAAAAGTTATATATTTATTCTATAACTCTTCTAACTTCTGATATATTGGGGAAATTGTAGTTAAATGAACTGATGACAATTCTTTGCCACTGATGCAGCATTCTGCGGGTTCCTTAAAACTAGGAAATAAAGCGTAGATAATATATGTTCAAAATCATCTAAGTATCTGTTATGAGATTTATCTAATGAAAATTGTTCTCATAATTGCATTTTGGGAGTCCTGGATAACACACCTGGCTTCAAAAAATGAGGAACTGTTCCCCAAGAGGAAAAAACACAGAAAAACACTAAAAATACTGATTGACTACTGATAAAAATGATTTCCAATTTCCACTGTTCCTAAGACAACATTTTTAAAAAGCAGCATCTTTTCTCACACAGTGAAATCTTATGAATATCTATTTGGAAATGTGTATACTTCCCCCACTGTGTTCAGTGAAACTTACTCCCAAGTAACTATGCTGAGCATGATGGCCTCAATGAAAGAAATATATTACTGAATACACAGCACCAGTGGTAGAAAAAATACAAGTACAGCATATTTCAAAAATACTGAGTATTCTAAAATGTGTGCAATATTTAATGGTTTACAGATTAATCAAGTTTGCATCAAGGAAAGAATGGTTGAAATTTGAGTGCACGGGTGTATAATGCTGAATAATTTTATCAGCAGTGCACGGCATCATCTCACACATAAACCTGTCAAAAGTGATGGATACTTCTTAAAATCTTTTCTTCAGACGGTGTAGGAGATGGGTTTAGCTTTGGTGTGATCTACGGTTGGGCAGACATGTTATGCCTGATTTCAAATCTACTCAACCATCAGAAGATTTAAAGTTTGACTCATTTTGGACTAGGTTGTGAGAGGGTAAGTCTTTTCAGGTCTTCCTATTGAAAGCTGCAGAAGAAAAAGCCAATCAAAGAAGTGGAAAAGAAAAACAACAGTATGTAGGTTGAATACTTAGGAAAGGTTTCAGTGAAATGTAATGTCACACAATTACTGAAGAAAAAGCAAAATCACAGTGAAAATATAACATGATTGGGGACTCCTACCACTGCCCTACAAACAATTTTCTGTATGGAGCACTTCAAGTGAAAACAAATTGCACTGGGGGCAAAACTCATGTGAAACAAGGTTATTTGCCCAGCTAGAAATATGACTTTTTAAATTTTAATCCAGGCAACCAACCTTTCATATCAAGTCTAACCCGGGGGGGGGGGGGGGTGCTCTCTACAAGGAGCCAGGAATGAATATCTATGCTCTTTGGAACAAAAATGGACACACTGATTTTCTACTGATTTGTAACTATGCTGGTGTATTTTAAAAAGATTTGTACTATGTATATCATCATAGTCACCTACAGATGTGAGAGCTGGACCTGAGGGAAGGCTGAGCGAAGGAAGATAGATGCTTTTGAACTGTGGTGTTGGAGGAAAGTTCTGAGAGTGCCTTGGACCGCAAGAAGATCCAACCAGTTCATACTTCAAGAAATAAAGCCTGACTGCTCATTGGAGGGAAGGATAGTAGAGGTAAAGATGAAGTACCGTACTTTGGCCACATCATGAGAAGAAAGGAAAGCTTAGAGAAGAAATTAATGATGGGAAAATGGAAGGAAAAAGGAAGAGGGGCCAACCAAGGGCAAGATGGATGGATGGGATCCTTGAAGTGACTGGATTGACCTTGAAAGTGATGGGTGACAGAGCGCTCTGGAGTGGGCTGGTCCATGAGGTCACAATGAGTCAGAAACAACTGAATGAATGAACAACAACAATATTATCACAGTATGAATTAGGGAGAGGGGGGAAATGAGGCCCAGAAGAGTGGAAGTACAAAAGGAGGGAACTGGAACACTTGGGATGTAGATTTGGAGAACTGCAATAGTTTTGGTTGAGGCAAACGGAATGGGTTTGAAACCCCCACCCCCCATGGATCGGAGCAGTCTAACAACCTCATGATACAGTGCTTAAACAGGTGGCAGGTTAAGCCCTAGGTCATCCATGGAGCCCACTGGCTCCCACCAAACAACACAGATTAACTTCTGGCGGTGCTCCATGGATGTTCTAGGGTGGAGCGGGTGCATGCTGCCACCGTGGTAACACAGGAAGCTTCCCACAGTCCTATTGGAAACAATGGGGGGAAACTGTGTGGCCTACACTTCCCTCTATGGGATCCACTTCCTCAGGAACTGGGTGATGTGGGGTGGCGGGTTCCCCACTCCCCCCGATGAGGGTTGCCAGATTTGCCACAAAGTGTGGCGATTCCGTATGATGAAGTTGTAACAGAGAAGTACCATGATAGTTGAGCCCCCAGTGGCGCAATGGGGTAAACCCCTGTGCCGGCAGGACTGAAGACCGACAGGTCGCAAGTTCGAATCTGGGGAGAGGCGGATGAGCTCCCTCTATTAGCTCCAGCTCTTCATACGGGGACATGAGGGACACCTCCCACAAGGATGATAAAAACATCAAATCATCCGGGTGTCCCCCAGGCAACTCCTTGCAGACGGCCAATTCTCTCACACCAGAAGCAACTTGTAAGTTGCTCCTGACACAACAACAAAATAAACCATGATAGTTTTGAAGAGGTATCATAAACCTGGACTTGGACACATAGAATCCCTCTTCTCCTTCCTTTGGCAGAGCACATATGCATATAAAGTAAATGAAGAATGTGCTTGTCAAGGTTCAACCAATTCAAGTGCCCAGACTCTTTCTGAGCATAAATCTTGGCTGAACTAAAATGTGCAAAACTAGTTCATTCATCAAATTTATTTATTTATTTATTTATACCTTGCCCTTCTCACCCCAAAGGGGACTCGTGCATGATATGCATAAACCTGTGTGTGTATGTGTAAAACAATTGCAATGATACAATAGTATATGCATCTAATGGACACACATAATGTTGTTTGATTGCAATGCATCTATTGTTAGCATGCATTCCTGATTTTGGCGACCCAAAGGCAAATGTATTATATGGTTTTTATTGGTAAGATTTGTTTAGAAGCTGGGGATGAGAGAGTATGACTTGCCAAAGATCATATAATGCATTTTCATGGCTGGAGGTGGTGGGTGGTGTGGGAGATCAATCCTTGTTTTTAGAATCATATTCCAATACTTAAACCACTATACTACACTGGCTCTCACCCGTTGCATTTACAGGGATTTAATTGCAGTAAATGGGGATATAACTCCTGTTTTGATTTATTTTTGTGTGTCTATATATTGCAGTTGACTTGAAAGAAAATTTACACTTATTTATTTATTTATTTATTTACTTTGCTTATATACCGCTGTATCTCAAGCCCGAAGGCGACTCACGGCGGTTCACAAACAGTAAAAACAGTAGAAACAGCAGTGGTGACATACAACATATAACAATTGACTTAACACATTATCCATAAATTACCAATAAGTGTTGTGCCTCAGAATAGATTCACCTTGCTTTCTCTGACAAAACCAGCCAATCTTGAGAGGTAGGAAGTTTATTGAGACAATCAGAGTAAAAGCAGTAAAAGATTCAGTGGTTACAAGGTAAAAAATCCAATATAATCCTTTGAAGTTTAAGCAGAAGACATGAAGCAAAACAAGAAGCCCAAACCAGGAAGCAGCTTAAGGTTACATGAAGCAGGCCGTTGCTAAATCCCTAGCCCCGAACTGGGCTACTGCAAGCCATATTGCAACGTTGAAACTAGCACAGGATCACTGTCCAGGCAGATTACTTATACGTTTCACAGCAAAACAGCAAACATCAAACAAGCCTTAACGAGCAGTTTTCCCACAGATGAGGTCAACACTTCTCTGCCAGCCGCGCACTCCTTCGCACCACCTGTCCTGCGCGGCCTTGCATCCCACCGACCGTCTGACCTTGCTTCCCAGCAACTGTCTTATCACCCACATTCCGATCTTGTGAAGACATTGAAGACACAGACCTGTCTCTAAATTGCCTGTCTCTAAATTCATGGGAAGAAAGCTGAGAGCCCACATCTGCACTATTCTCAATCCCATCTGCACTCTCCTCACTCCCATTCCCATCAAGTTGGTGCTGAACCACAACAATAAGCAATTACAATGCACAATTATTACAAAAAACAACCGTACCCAATCTTCTCATCATCCAAGCGTAGTCCAGGTTCGTCGTCCATTGTTCCATTCCTATGTTCCATTACCAGATTGCACTAAATTACTCAAACGCCTGCACAAACATCCAGGTCTTCACCTTTTTCCGGAATACCATTAGAGATGGTGCTAGTCTAATGTCCGTAGGAAGGGCGTTCCACAGCCGAGGAGCCACCACCGAGAAGGCCCTATCTCTCGTCCCCGCCAGCCGAGCTTGAGAAGCAGGCGGGATCGAGAGCAGGGTCTCCCCGGAAGATCTCAAACTCCTCGTGGGTTCATAGGCAGAGATGCGGTCAGATAGGTAGCTAGGGCCGGAACCGTTTAGGACTTTAAAGGCCAACGCCAGCACTTTGAATTCAGCCCGGTGATGACATCAGCAGTACACAGCCCAGGTGAATCAAATCACTGGGACTGAGTCAGCAGCAATTAAGTTACTAAAGTAGATGAAACAATTGTCTTGCAGAATTACAGGGCAAGGAACGTTCCCCTAAATAGGAGACAGAAATAGAGCTCTCGGGATTTCTTTCACCCATTCCCTAGTAACTGCGTCAATGATAACCTCTTGCCTTCTGTAGCATTCTATTCTGTTCCGCTGCTGAAGCAATTTATTCTTTTCTTTGTTAGTACATATTAATGGATGTTTTAACTATTTTATTGCTTTCTGTTTACACAGGGCTTACATGCTGTTACAACGAAACATGTTGGATTAAATGATTAAATAAACAGATATCGTAGTTTATGTAGTGTTACTTCTTTTTTAATTTTTAAAAAAAATTAAAACAATGGTTTCAATGCCCCCAAATAATACTGATATTTAGCTACAATTAATTTTTTTTGTTTTCTTGGTTTTGAAAAGAATGGAAATTGTGTGTGCATGTGCACATGCATCCTGAATCCTACAACTCTCTGACCTATGAGACAAAACCCTGTACTTTCTATGCACTTCCTGCATCCTCCAAAACAGTTAGTTTAACCACCATTATAGCATAACTTGCTTATAACATAGGACCTTATCCCACTTGAGAAATGATGTGAGGGGAATTATCTTGTTATTGTAGCATTTCATGCCTTTCTGTTTTTAAGGGGAAAAAAATGATAATTTATTCCCTGCTGTCACATGTGATGGATTCTGTCCATTTCAAGACAGATCCTCCACTTACTGAGTTATCACACAGGGAAGCGTAGTCTCCACCCATATCGCTTTCATTCATAGATAGATAGATAGATAGATAGATCGATACTTTGGTATTGCCGAAGTCCTAAATTTCATATTATTTGAAAATATAGCCACAGCAAATTAGAGATACATCAAGATTACACATTTTCTGAAGAATTTGGGGTTTTTAAAAATTATCATTCAGTTGTATGCAACATGATTAATGGTGACAAAAGAAGCATTGAGGCATATTTAAAGATTGCCCACAAGAACACTGACACTTTCATGTCAGTAAAATGATCTCAAATGGAAAAATCCAACAGTTCCCATTCAATCTTAAAAGAAGTGCCTTTAGCTATTTCTATGCGAATGAGGAGCTCTGGTGTCGATTGCTCCCTGACTCTAAAAAACACAATTTCTATACACTTTAGAAATGGAGTCCCATGGGCAACTGGTGGAAGTACTCTTGCGTTGTTTGATGGGCTCTGTTGGAGTTCATTTTAAAAATATCTTTTAATTGTGTAGAAACAGGGAAAAGGCAGTGTATGATGAGGTCCTTAGTGGCCATTGCTCGTATTTTTGTGGGTTAGTATCTGCTAGACTTAGTCCCCTCCTTCAATGTTATTCATTTTCCCTGTGTTGCCCATGTTTTTAAATTATAAGCCTGAGTGAAGGGAATTGTTAAATTAACAAATTGTAGAACACACCATGAGCCATTTTGACTGAAGGTTGGGAAATAAATAAGTAGAGTTCTTAAATTACATTAATGTCTTAACAACATTGTTAGGAAATATAACATTCCATAAATGTTAAGAAAATCTCCCAGTCTCCTAAAATATTTTTGAGTCACTGCCATCTCTTTTTCAATTATGGTAAAATAATAGGCATGTGTGATCCATGGTTCTAAAGAACTTACAAAACTAGGGGGTGCTGATGCTTTGTTTCTAAAGTGTTTCTAAAGTGTTCAGAACTTTAACGAAACTTTCAAAATTTCATTATAAATAGCAGTTCCTAATTGGTTCTGTCATAAAAACATGACAAAAGTTTATTACACTGCAAAAAGGGACACTGCCCTATAGTACATTTTGGTTTGTTGCGTCTCCACCAATTTAGCAAAGTTTCTGCCTCAAAAATAAAGTTTCTGGTGTAAAGTCCATACAATCAATAAGGAAATAACACAGGAACAGATTTTTTGTTATAAAAAAAATGTTTTATATAAACTTTGAAAATTTTCCAAAAAATCAGCAGATAAGTCAAAAGTTCTGAAATTTGGTGAGCTAACAGTGGTGAAAGTTTGAAAGTTTTGTTAGAGTTCTGAAATTTTCACCACCAAAACTTTAGAAAAACACTTTAGAAACACTTTAGAAACAATATATTTTACTATGTTGAATTGTTGGCATCAAATTGTGCCGGTTGTAAGCCGCCCTGAGTCTCCCTAGGGGGTTGAGAAGGGTGGGGTAGAAATGCTCGAAATAAATAAATAAATAAAGCACTAGAGCCCCCTAGTTTTGTAAGTTCTTTAGAGCCATTTAGAACCATGGATCACACATGTCTAGTAAATAATTTTATCCATATGACTGAAATTACATCAGGGTCAAAATATGTCACATTCATTAGATTTCTTAGCTTTCTTGTGTGTGGGCATCTGTGAAAATATTAGAGTTTATATTTCTGGCCTGATTTGTATTTCCAGGATGAATATACCACAACTGTTGTAAATATTTAAATCATTGCTGTCCATTTTTTCATAGAGCAATTTATGTAAAATAAACCATGAGTTTCCCAGTGAATTTCCTTCAGTGTTAATGAAATAGTAACTTTCATTCCTCCCCTCTCTCCCCCTTTCTGCTGAGTTCTTGGTTTTCAGTTGTTTTTTCTTTCTTTTTCAAGGCCCCTTCATTCGCTCTCTCTTTAGTCTTCCTCCTCTTTTCTTTTCTTGCAGATCATAAAGACTTCCTCTGAACTTCCAGTAATGCAAGTTACTGAGAAGAAATGCAGGCATAAGCTGCTGGTAAGAGAGAACAAAAGACCGAACTTTGAGTATGCTCAACAAGTTCTGACTATAAAACCAAACTACACCTCTCAGTCATATGACACATTTCTTTTGGTCACCCAATGGCTTTGCTTTGCAAACGAAATCTATTGTATTTTAAATTTCCTCATATCTAGTGTCTGATCGAATAGGTACTAGGGATTTTGGGGCACCAAGCCTCAACAAGCCAAAGCAGACCCACAGTAGCCACTGAAATACTGGTAAGTTTATGCTGGTCAAAATTGTTCTTCATTTAAAACATTGTTCTTTCATGTTTTTGGCACTACAAAAAGATGTGTGCAGTGTGCATAGGAATTTGTTCATGTTTTTTTCAAACTGTAGTCTGGCCCTCTAACAGTCTGAGGGACTGTGAACCAGTTCCTCAGCTTAGAAAGTACGAGGACCCTTGGATTTGTTTATAAAGATTAAAGGAGTAAGGTATGGAAGCAAAGATGTTTCCGAATCAAACCTGTGAGGGCATAAATTAGTCTCAAAGGACTGGGGCCCAGTGGCTGGAGAAATCCACATATATTTGAACTAATATTAACAAAAATAAAATCAATGGAGTATAAAAAGGAAAACAGAAAAGAGGAAAAAATCAAGTGGGAGCATCAAAATGAGAAATCTTAAACTGGGTTTAGGCAGCTCAACTTTTAGGATTCTAGGAAGGCAGAGATTAGAGGGGAAAAATCCCCGTGTTGATAACAGTTGTACATACTTTCATATTGTCCTATAGCAAGAACAGCTAGTGTGATACCCCTCCTGCCAATGTCTCCTGGATATTTTCTCCCTGTCTTAAAGCTCTCTTTAGAGAATCCAGACAAAGAAATTCACATACTAATGATGTCCCATACAGTACCTTCAGAAATTTTCTAAATGGATGCAATAGATATGTGGAGTTTAACGGAGAGCAGCTAATTGTTTATGCTGTGCCAACCTCAGAAAGAGGTGGATGGAAAGGATTTATTTTGCTGACCTTTAAGAGTCTAAGCATTGCATCGCCAGGGTGATGTTTTTGCCTCTAAGAGAAAGTTCAGCGCGCAGGCCCTCAGCCTATTCCTCAGCAAGCATACTGTGCATATTTTTGTAGCCTCTTCTCCACTGAATATATGCTGCTGTTTATTTTATGAGCTTTAGTTCCATCATGGCTAGTGATTCTATTTTTCTTTAAACCCTATTGGATTCCTTCCCTGCGAGCACACTAGAACACCTGTTGTGCCACCTTACAAAGCTGCTGTTTTATTAATGATCTCGAAACAGAAATACTAGTGCATGAAGAAGTTTGAAAATGACTTACTGATATGTCACAGACATTTTGCCAAGAAAATGAAAGGCACCGAGAGGGAAAACACACTAGGGAAGCCAATGAAAAAGCAAATGTTCCATTGCAGATTTGTCTGACCTTCACCTTCACAGAGAGCTGCTAAGAATTAGAGTGCCTTTGCTGGGAATTTTGTAAACATATTATGAGTTATCTTGAAGATGACTCTGGGTAATATATCAAAAGAGGTATTATCAGTAAAAGTAGCATTTTGATTCATTTTATAGAATTCTTTTGTATTTTAAGGAAGAGGAAACCAAATCCACATTGGTTTAAGTCAGAACACATGCATCTGCAAAATTATGAGAAAGGAGTATATATGGGAAGGAACATTCTCACCTATGAGAGAAAGGAGTATACCTAGATTTGGACGTGTTTAATTTGGTTGTGTCACACTTTGCCCAAACACTTTGGGATACGAGTTTCTTGAAACAAACAATGAAAGGAATAATATTAATCTATCGTTTGCTGTGGGAAGTATCCTAACAGTAAGAGATATTCTGCTGTTTGTCATTGTTGCTGTGTGCTTTTGAATTGTTTCTGCTGTACGACAACACTAAGGTAAAACTATTATAGGGTTTTCCTGGCAAGAATTGTTCTTTTGGTATTGCTATTTCCTTTCTCTGAGGCTGAGAGAGTGCAGAGAGTGTTCACTCATTTTCAAACCAGTATCAAAGAAAGTGGTTTTGCTGTACAGATTATTACATAGGGAATTCTGGAACCAGTTTGAGTCCTGTGATTATATATGTTTTCCCCATTGGACCAGCCCTCTTGTGGTTATGCAGCAGACCTTGGAAATAAATAGGTCCAGATCCCACCCTGACCATCAGGTATTCCATGCTTTCACTTTACCCACTCCCCGGGCCCTAGTCTACTCCGTCATACTAACCAGTCCTCTCGTTGTTGAGACCCACTTTGGAATCTTGGCCATTGGAAGTTGAACTGCCTGATGTAATTAGTACTGAACAGGCTTTTAAAATTTTAAATACATACTATGTTTATACTTTTTATAACTACTTTTTGTATGTTTTTTATGTTGGTAATTGCAATTTTTACCATACTGGAAACCCCCCTAAGTCCCCTTGGCTGATAGAGCGGTATACAAATAAAGGTTTATTCTTTATTATTTATTATTAAACCATATAACATTGGTGCACATTAAAGGCTTTTGTGGGCTTTGCTATTTGGTCCATCCAATTTGAAGCTAGTATTAAACTGCATTAAATGATCAGTGTAGATGGGGTCTGTGACTTCACCAAGGTTACCAAATGATTTTACATGGTTGAGTAGAGATTTTAACCATGGTGTCTTACAATTCTAGTTCAACACTTAAACCAAGACCATTATGTATGCTTTGAATGATCTTGATTTATGTCTGATTGTTTTACATCCAAAGGTATTCTATAAATACAGTTTTGAATCAATTGTTGCAATAATCTTTTATCTTCTTCTTTCTTCCTTTTTCCAATTGAAATGAGGAACATTTGCCCACACATTTGCTCCCTTGGGTTTCGAGGTGATAGATGTTTATCCCTAAAAGTGAGAATCCCGTTCAGAGCCTGTGTCTCCCTTCCACACCTATCATTGTAGTCTCCTGCTTAATAAACATTTGTCTGCATTATTTACTGGCTACCTTATATGTTACAACTCATGATCATGAAGGAGTGCTATTTATTTAGAGCTAATGCAACATCATGGGGTCAGCCATTCTCTCTGCTTTCCCTTCTCACTTGAATCAAACATAGCCTCTTGTACTAATTATGTAGGTTTTTGTTAGCCACTAAGGGCGCTTGTTGCTACATGAAAGGGTTGAAAACATAATCCAACATTGTCTCCAAACTAGTATGCTAGCAAGCATTAAGAGTGCATCTAAGACCATGTTAGTATTGATTCTGAGTCAGATCACATTAGCACTTCTTCCATTACCTGGTGAGAATCTGCCACTGAGTTAGCAATGCAGAGGGAGACAGAACCAGACAGCCAGCTCAATGAACTAATGACGTCTGTCCTTTTTTCCACAGCTTAGCTTCCCACACATCTTTCCTGATGCCACCTGCTCCCTTCCTTCACCCAGCCATGAACTCAAAATATTGAAAATCTAACACTTTGAAGTACAATCCCTTCATCAGATAAAATTAAGTCAATGAGACAAGCAAGCTATTGTAATAAACATGAAAACATGTTTTTTTCCTGAAATATGCATGTGATATCTGCCTATGCACAAACATGACACATACTTTGACATTGTCACTTGAGATAATTTAACTGAAAGTGATCTTTATGTTTTATCTGTTTATTATCTACTGTGATATATTTATACAGTGTGTTTTTGCAATGTGGCACTGAAGTGCCCAAACTGTAAGCCACTCTGAGTCCCCTTCGGGGTGAGAAGAGCAGGGTAGAAATATAGTAAATAAATATAGTAAATAAATCTGGATGTTCAGTTTTTCTTATTTGAAAGGTGTTTGCCTGTATTGAATGTGGGGTTGCCAGTTCTCAGGGCATGGCCCTGAGTCTACAGGTATTATGTGTCATCTCCAGGTGGGAGATATGTGCAAATTATCTGTTTTGTGGGGTTAAGCTCTAGGTGAAGGGCAAGGATTGTGTACAATTCTCCAGCTCACTTAGAAGTGCAGCAGGATGCTACAACTTTCAACACAACTTGCAAAGATTTTCTGGAGGTAATACTTTCCTTCCTCCTTCCTTTTTTCCAGTTGCTATGGCACCAGCATTCATCTTCCATTGTTCCCTGCATCTATCTTCTCGCTAGAAACAAATGGGACTAAGTTAAATGTTCATTATCCCATCTCCTCACATATATGGGAAGGAACATTCTCACCTATGAGAGAATGTTCCTTCTAATCTTGATCAGGGAATGACCACTTCAGTAAAAATGACCTCTTACAGCATGTCTACACTAGCTAAAAACTTCAGACTCACGTCAAATGGAAAGCTGCCTGTCTTCATAGAGCACAGCTATTTCCCATGAGGATCCTGAGATTTGCTTATAAGTGTAGGGAAAGAGGATAGATTGCAGCCATATTGCCACCACTTCTAGCCATCAGAATGGGGCACCACGTGGCTAGCATTGAAGAAGGAAGATCGCCCCACTTCATTTTGCTGTTCATAGGGACATCCCATTCTGAGGTCAATAGAAGTGCCTGCATTCTCCAACCATGTGAACAATGGCCCCAGATTTAAACTGGGTTAACCTGCACATGAAGTCTAGACTACTGGGTTTACTGTGGGGTCACCAAGCATGGTGAGCTATGAACATTTTAAAAAGGAAAATAAAAAATCATGTCATCATGTTCTGCACAGAGATTTGTTTGTATAAATGTGTAACAATCTTTTGTTCATCTGGTTAGCTTTTTTTGAGGTGCAGGTTCATGAGCAGTTCGATGATTGGCTCTACAGAAAGTGGGCATGGCTCAGCTTGTGATTGGTCAATTCTTAGTGATACATGCAGGGCCGTAGCCAGAAAAATTTTTCGGGAGGGGTTGAAATTTTCGGGGAGGGGGGTTGAA
This sequence comes from Anolis sagrei, assembly GCF_037176765.1. Classification (NCBI taxonomy): domain Eukaryota; kingdom Metazoa; phylum Chordata; class Lepidosauria; order Squamata; family Anolidae; genus Anolis; species Anolis sagrei. Next base: position 137,936,460 of record NC_090021.1, on the reverse strand, counting down.
AATTTCGCGAGGGGGGTGTTGAAACCTGCATCCTAGCTCACGCTGAAGCAAAGAGCACACCAGGGGGCAGAGCAGCATTCAATAGCCTGCAGCTACGCCCTTGTCAACCACCTCCACCAAGTCTGGCCTCCTTAATGAGAACATTCAACATACCCACCCCCAACTTGGTTGCTTCACTACTGTTCTGTCGCGTGCTGGGCCTGTAAATAATTGTCTTTAGAACAGGATGTGCAACCTTTGCCCAGCGGGAAGCCAGGGGGCCTAAAGAGAAGTTCTCTGAGGTTTCCACCACAAACAGTCTTTAGATGGCTTGAGAAGTACAACAAAGTCTTTTATTAATGAACAATCAAACGGAAACTTCTCTTGTCTTCAGTAAAGTTAAGCAAATGATTCCAAGCTTTTAGGCAACTGGTAGAATTCCTAATCTTGCCCACGAAGGACAGGCAACTGTCTTCAATAACTTCTTCTTTAAAGGAAAATCCCCTTTTTAATTTCTCCCAGGCTGACTGTAATCTAACCCTTACTGATGTGGGCTCCGCTAACGGATCGAACTGGGTCAAACGCCGAGTGGACCTACCAGCAAGGCAGTAGATGTTCTCCAGCTGGAGTTCTTTGGTCTTTAGGGCTGTTTTCCTGGAAATTCTTTGGAGACTCTTAAGACCTTTCTCCCCTGGAAGTTCTTAAGAGTTGAAGCTTTTGTACAGGGGAAGCTTGCACACATCCTGTACATAAGCTTACCTTGCTGAGACTAACTAAAAATGGCTCCCTTCCCTTCCCAATTGCCCTGAGCAAGGGGTGGAACCAAAACTTAACAATGATGGTCAGGTGACTTGCCCTATGACTGCAACCAAAGAAGCCACCTATCTGCAGAGTCCCTGAAACCCAGGACTGCAAGCAAACATTTAATACAAAGCAAATAAAGTTGGAGCTCCTGGTACAGCTGTACCAGAACAACTACAGTAATGACAGTGTGAATAAATTGCTAATATTTGCTTGAGATAGTGCTTGCAGTTCTGGAGGGACTCTTGATTTTTTGCATCTCATAGATTTAGCATGGGGATTTGGTTAACCAGTTAAAATACATGAGTAAACCAGGTTTTTTTAAAAAAAATCTGAAACATTTCGGGGGGGGGGGGTTGAACCCCTAACCCCCCCCCCCCCCTTCGCTACGGGCCTGGATACATGTGCTCTGAGTGCCTAGTCTTGTTTCTTACAGGAGAAAACATTTTTTTAATTTGATACCAGTGAATTCTATGAAATATTTTTGTTTGGTCATTCTCTGTGTTTGAACAACCAGTTATAAGCAACAGTAGTTAATAATTAATATATTACATTGTATGACTTCACCAGGGGTCATTCCTAGATTTTAGGTTTTGGCCTTGAAAATGTCTAGGCTTGGGATAATCCTAAACTGATAACTTTAGTTGAGCATCTTCCTGTATACATATGTGTGTTTGTAACAATAGTTAAAATCAATATTTCATTTGCGTCTTTTGTTTCACCTTACATTTTGTATTTGAAATCAATTAGGAGGTGTTAGTCTTGTCTTTTACATTTCTAATTGGGACTTAAAATGAAGTAGTTGTTTTGGACATCAGATTATATAGGAGGCCTATTTTCCTTTCTATCATCTCTTTTTTCATGTGCTCCTTTTTAGAAAAGGGGTTCAGATCAGAAATATCTCACTTTGATTTTTTATAATTATTATTAGGTATGGAAAGGTTTTAACGGCACCCATAATGGTCCCATTTCATTTATGTGCCTCATTCGCGACTTGGTGCAAACCAAAATAAGTTATAATGTCAAGCTGGTATTATAAATGGGGCCTAAGTTGATGGCAAGTGTCCAGCAGAATTTCTACTTCCTGATCCAGATGGATACATTTAAGAGCTCCAGGCAGCTATGGTAACCAGGAGTACAAGGGTACCATAGAATTGATGAGGTCAAGAGAGAGAGATAAAGTGTACAGCTCTGTAAAGGACATGGGCTGGAAGAGTTGTGGCTTCCTTGTGCAATGGAACTTTGATCTAGGTTGCAAGGTGACAAACATAGAGATGAAATCATGGCATAGAAACATTTAGGGTGATAGGTGGTGTACTTAATTACATTTATATGTGCAGAAAGGACAAAGCTGTAGCTCTTCATTAAAATCTTTCATGGCAACTTGTGTCTATTATAATTCTGCCTAACGATGACTCAGTTTGCATCATATCAACCTAGCAAATAGTCACCCATACTCAGACAAACACACCCCAATCTAACAACATTAGGCCACACAATAATTTCATGCATTTTATTACACATTGATCTTTTTGAAGGGCATTTTGTAGCCTGGTGGCTACTAGTACTACTGGATTTCTTTAGGCCTTTGATTTGGTTCCCTTTTGGGTAAGCTTTCAAAGGACAAAAACATATTCTGTGTGAAAATGAAACAAGGTTGTAGGAAATGCCTCTGAAAAAGGCTGGGTTTTCTTTTAGTTTAACAAATATGGTTCTAATCTTATTAGTAATAGAAACTCAGAAGACAAGGAAAGAAATTCCAAGGCAAGTGTAAGCCATTGTATGTAAATGTTATGTTGCAATTTTCCAGATGAATGATTGACAAATACCATTTGAATTGGTCTTCTGATATTTTATTTTCCATTGAAAGTGTAATTCTCCAGATGGAAGTTGTGTAAAATATTTCCAAGGTTGGAAACCTAAGTGGTAGTGGTGCACATTAATGTTAAATCACCAAAGACATTAATTTGTTAATGTTAGACCACAAAGGAAGTCCTTCACAAAATAATTTGTTAATTGATTTACTAAATGAGTAGCTTTCAACAAACAATTAAAATTAATACAAAGAGTTTTAAAATTGGTATTGGAAATGTTAAAAAAGGATTAAACTATTTTAAAACATTATTTCCAAGAACTGAATTAACATCCTATATTTTATATTTTACCATGTGATCATCACCAGATAATCTCCATGTTAAAACAGTGGCGTTTATAATAGGGAATGTATTCTCTCTTGACAAAAGCATGGGAGACTGTATTGTTAGAGGGCTGCGGTATGGACAATTTCTTCCATGGTCAGTCAAAAAACTGTCCCTGACTGTAGAAACACACATGAGAAAAAGAACAGTTTAAAACTATTCCCCTTCATGTGATGATGTTCCCTTTTTGATGTTCTACTCCATTCACTTGACAAAACATTCACAAATGCAATTCAGCAGTCTAAATTATTATCTATATTATCTCAAGCCAGAGTTACAAGATACAGCAAGGGGCAACACCTTCAGAAAGCACCATATCTTCAACCTCCACTATAGCATTTAGTAAGACATAATACATGACAAGATATCATAATGTTGTTAGTTCCTTCATTCTCATTTCTCTTACATTGGCTGCAAGCAATGAAGAAACCTGAAATACACCAATGTCATATTGTGTCATTATATTCAATATCCAGGGATGAGGAAACAGGGTTTAAGAACATATGTAGTTAAAGAGACCAAAGACCCTTCTACTTGAAAATTCTCTTTCAACAATGATCAACCAGATTGTTGTTGTTGTTGTTGTTGTGTTTATTTATATCCTGCATTTTCTCCTCATATAGAGGCTCAAAACGGCTCACAACTAAAAGCATTGCAATACAACTTGCAATGGAGGTGGGGCTGAGAGAAGGGCCTCTCCTGAAGATCTCCTGAAGATCTCAGGGCCCAGGCAGGTTTGTACAAAAGGATGCCGTCAGCCAAATAGTCTGGACCTGAACCATCTAGGGCTTTAAAGGTCATAACCAGCACTTTGAATTGTACCCAGTAATAGACTGGCAGTCAGTGCAGCTGCTGCAACAGGGGAGTTATCCACTCCCTCTAGCCAGCCCCAGTGAGCAACTTGGTTGCAGCTCTTTGGACTAGCTGAAGTTTCCGAGCACTCTTCAGAGGCAGCCCCCCGTAGAGCGTGTTACAGTAATCCAGATGGAATGTAATTAAGGCATGTAGCACCGTGGCTAGATCTGGCATCCTAAAGAACGAGCGCAGTTGGCGCACAAGTTTTAATTGTGCAAAGGCCCTCCTGGCCACTGCCAATACCTGAGCCTCCAGGTTGAGCTCTGAGTCTGGGAGGACCTCCAAATTCTGAGCCTGTGTCTTCAGGGGGAGTGTAAACCCATCCAGCACAAGCTGAATCCCAAATCCCTGGTCTGCCATCCGACTAACCAGGAGTACCTCTGTCTTGTCTGGATTATGTTTCAGTTTGTTTGCCCTCATCCAGTCTATTACTGATGACAGGGACTGGTTTAGAGTCATGACCACTTCTTTGGCATTAGGTGGTAAAGGATAGTATAGCTGGGTGTCATCCGCGTAGAGGTGGCACTGTACTCCAAACCTCAGGATGATCTCTCCCAGCAGTTTCATGTATATTTTAAAAAGCATGGGAGACAAAATGGAACCCCAAGGAAGCCTGCAAACATTACATGAGTCCTATTTCCTGTATTCTCAAGAACTGGCCTGAAAAAGCATACTAAGGAAGAGATAGATAAGTGCTTGCTTTGATGTTGGCCATACATAGACTATCATGTGTAGTCCCAACCTCTTTCCACAATCTTATGCAGATACTATTAAATGGTAATCTTATATGTCTTTTTTTTCTTAAAATATCAGATTCTCAACCTGCTTGGATGCAGTTTGTTTAAGCAATCTAGAAATTAGGGCTGTATTTACACTAGGTGGTTCTAAACAGTCAAATAAACCCAGCTGGAACCAATGCCCAAGATGTAGTCTATGAACCACCAGAATGCCTAGCTGTATTTATTTACAGTTCTTATATTCCGCCCTTCTCACCCCGCAGGGGACTCAGGGCGGATTACAGTAAACACATATATGGCAAACATTCAATGCCAGTTTGACAAACAACATTTAACAGACAAAGGCTATTTAACTTTTTTTTCTGGCCGCCAGGGGAGCTGCTGCTTTTCATCGTCCATCAACTACACCGATGAAGTTCTTCCGCATTCCACATTCCCCGGAGTCTTCTTTCTTTATGGCCTCATAAATTAGTTAAATTTAGCTCCCACACAAGGTGGTCCCTTATTTTCCTACTTGACAGATGCAACTGTCTTTCGGGTTGCAAAGGTCGACAACGGGCTACACAATGGCTGGACACCCACTCCAGCCCGGGCTGGCTTCGAACTCATGACCTTTTGGTCAGAGTGATCTTAATGCAGCTGACACTCAGCCAGCTGCGCCACAATCCCGGATTAGCTGTACCTAATCCGGTTTGGTGCTACTTGACAGGACCCTAGTGCCACCCCCGCCCCAAATGTCACTGCCACATGATGTTCAAAGGAGTCTAGGAGGAAGGAGCCCTAAGAGATGGAAGGAGGAAGAAGAAGCCCCCAGGATCAGATAGGTCATAGTGTAACTTCTGTTTATAGCAGTGAGATGGGGAGGAGGAAGGAAGGGAAAACATCCAGTCCCTGATCTGCCTGACTGGGGGAGAATCTGAATCCTTGTGCAAAATTCAGGACCCCTCCCCCCACCTCAATTTATATTAAGCCAGGGGAGAGCCACAATAAGCAGTTTCCTCAGGTTAATGCAGATCAGCCCCTGTGCATTTTGTAGTCAACTGTGGACCGATCCAACCCTACACCAACCTAAATGGTCAGGTAAACATGTGCCCTATGTACAATTAATTCAGTTTGACACCACTTTGGTCACAGCTCAATGCTATGGAATCCTGGGAGCTGAAGTTTTGCAAACCATCAGCACTCCTTGGCAAAGAAAGCTACAGACTTTACAAAACTACAACTATCATTAGCAGTTACCATGGTGTGAAATTGCATTAATTCTGCAATATACAGTGCACCGTTTGTTTAAGGTGAAAACACTATGGGGGTGCTTATGTGTATAGGTGGGCAACTGCAGAGAGGAACTGTAGGTTATTTTTCTAAACTTCCCTCTTGCCACTCCTGTTTTAGTTTTCTCATCCTTTCCATGGTAGCAGTTTGGATGGAAGTTGTAAACAGCTATTTTGATGGCATTTGGGACATTTTTTCTCTAATTTCATCCTCTCATGGATGGCATTTATAATTCCATAATTTTGAAAATTTAGCTGAAGTCATACAGTATCCTTGTTCCTATTGTAATCAGATTATTCAATTATTTAATTCCTATTCAATTGAACAAGAAATAAACTCTTTTGTAAGAAACTGTTAATATAGAATTAAGCTAAAGAGGTTTCTTATCAGTTGAGATTTTTTTCCCTCTAAAAGGTAGCCATGAGGTTAATTCCTACTGGCTGAAAGCAGGAAACCAGACTAAAATTGGCAGAGCAGAAAATCTATTAAGAGTTGTAACAGTTTGTCCAATATTTTTGTGGGAAAGGGAGGGCATGGAATGGACAAATATCACTGCCTCTCTGTTTATTTATTTATTTTGGAGAGGCTCAGCAAGGTTTCACTGGCTTAGGTGATTTGCGCCTCTTAACTTGATCTTTATTTTCCAGGGTTTGGAGGATTGAGGTCAGGATTATGCTTGTCACGAGTGAGACTGAAGAGTGTTATTGTGTGTGTTCAACTGAAATTGGAATGTGTATGCCCTAAGCAAGATTGTACATTTCTTGATTGCTTTGGTAGTGGTACTACTTAAAGTAAAAAGCAGAAGTAGAGGAGAGGGAAAGTATTAAAAGGAAAGTTTTTCTTGGGGAAAATTTAAAAAAAACTTTGAGATATTTATCAACTTGTTTGGGACTGATGTTACTACAAATTACATGTGAAGAAATGAACAATGACATATATATTTTTTACAGACAGGGCCTCCCTTGACATTCGCAAGCTGCAAGGTGAATTGTAGAGGGAGATACATTTGGACAAGTAAGCTGGGCCAGAACTGTATAGGGCTCTATAAGCCAAAAGCAGCACTTTGAATTCTACTCGGAAGTATGACCAGTAGCCAGTGGAGCGGAAATAACAGGGGGGTGGTATGCTCCCTGTATGTCGCTCTACTGAGTAATCTGGCTGCCACCCATTGGACTAGTTGGAGTTTCCAAACAGTCTTCAAAGACAACCCCACATAGAGTGCATTGCAATAATCTATTTGGGATGTAACAAGAGCATGTACCACAGTTGCCAGATCAATCTTCCCAAGGTATGGGCACAGTTGGCATACAAGTTTTAATTGTGCAAAAGCTCCCCTGACCACTGCTGAGATCTGGGGTTCCAGGCTCAGCGATGAATCGAAGATCACTCCCAAGCTGCAAACCTGAGTCTTCAGGGGAAGTGTAACCTCATCCAACACAGGCTGTAACCCTATGCCCTGTTTGGCCTTTCGACTGACCAGGAGGATCTCTGTCTTGTCTGGATTCAATTTCAATCTGTTAGCCCTCATCCATTCCAACACAGCTGCCAAAAGCATCGGTTTAAGGTCTGGATAGCGTCCTCAGTGACAGGTGGGAAGGAGTGACAGAGTTGGACATCATCTGCATACAGGTGACGCCATACTCAGAAGCTCCGGATGATCTCTCCCAGTGGCTTTATATAGATATTAAACAGCATGGAGGACAGTACTGAACCCTGTGGGATCCCACAAGACAAAGGTTGTGGGGCTGAACAGGTGTCTCCCAATAACACCTTCTGGGATCATCTCTCCAGGAAGGACCAGAGCCACTGCAGGGCAGTGCCTCAAAGTCCCATGCCCACGCAGCGTCTCAGAAAGATACCACTGTCAATGGTATCGAAGGCCGCTGAGAGGTCCAGGAGAACCAACAGGGACAAACTCCCCCTGTTGAGTTCACAGCGTAGATCATTTACTAAAGTGACCAAGGCTGTTTCAGTTCCATGTCACGGCCTGAAGCTAGACTGTGCTAGATCTAAATAATCAGTTTCTTCCAAGAACCCCTGGAGTTGTGAGGCTGCCACACAACTTCAACTCCTACAATTCCTGACAGCAGATAAGGTGGCTGGGATTTTGAAATCCAAAACATCTGGAGGGTTAAAGTTTGCCTATGCCTGGTCTACTGGGATGCAATTGATTGCAAATGATTTATACATTTTGAATTCAGCTTGAATCCCCAGTGGTGCAGTGGCTTAAACCCCTGTGCCAGCAGGACTGAAGACCGACATGTCACCGGTTTGAATTTGGGGAAAGCGCAGATGAGCTCCCTCTATCAGCTCCAGCTCCTCATGCGGGGACATGAGAGAAGCCTCCCACAAGGATGGTAACACATTAAAAAAATCTGGGCATCCTCTGGGCAGTGTCTTAGCAGATGACCAATTCTCTCAGACCAGAAGCAAATTGAAGTTTCTCAAGTTGTTCCTGAAATGATGAAAAAAAGGTAGAAATCATTAAAAAATTTAACTGCATGACTAAAAGCAAACTGAAACTGTTTT